>NW_017189516.1:45044258-45139258 GCF_001704415.2 Capra hircus
AACAAGGTGAGAATTAGAAAAAGAAAAATCCTGCACTATACAGTTCCCTCTTGTGTACAAACGGATGCAAGGGTGGTGTATATTGTCCAAGAAATGCCACGATCTTTGTCATCTCTTACAGGATTTGGAAACCTTCAAGTGCCTCCTTCCTCCTACAATTCTAGTTACTCCTCCTGATTTAGGAACCAGCTTCTCAAGTGAAAATGCAAGGATTCAAGTACCAGGCTGGCCACCTCCTAGCTATACAACCTTGGCAGGTATTTAACTGACTGCGTGTCCACTTTAGTCATCTATAAAATGAAGATAATGATAGTACCTACTTCCTAAGATTATTGCAAAGAATTGCATGCCTGGGACCTATAGAAAGTACTCAATAAATGTCAACTATTATCGTAACTTTACGATAATGGTTCAATATATGAGACAGGAATAACTGAGAGAAGAAGAAATAGCACCTAATTCTGCCCAAATTGCTTTTTCCATAAAAATTGTTTTAAACGGCTGAAGTGTTCACAGGAGAAATGTACCTGATGTTTGCAACCTACTTTAAAATGCCACGCAAAAAATAAGCTGCATTGACAGATGGATATCAGGATCAATAGATGGATAGAAACGTGATAAAACAAATAAATCAAAATCTATACTGTAGACTCTAAGTGATGGGTATGTGGGTGTTCACAGTAAAATTTTTCAATTTTTCTGCATACAGATGTTGGAAAAATAAAATCTTTAAAAAACTAAATGTGATAAACACTGAAACTCTGTATAATTACTAAGTATAAGCAGAGACTGCGTACAATATCAAGTTATATATAAACATCTAATTAAGGTTATTTTCTTCTCTTTCTAAACTTGAGTGTTGAACTTCAGTTTTACCTTCTAATTTCAGGAAAATTTTTGCTTTCACCCCAAATTTTTCTACCTTTGTCGGAATGTTCTCATGAATACTTCTTTCTCATTCTGTTTATGAGCAAATTTTGGGTCCAAAGCCTTCTTCCTACACAATGTGATAAGAACCACGAAGCCCCCTGGTTTGTTTTACCCCAAGAAAATAAGAGGAGAGACGGGTCCTCTTCTCAATGGGCTAATAATTTATATTTTATCCAGCTCTTACAGTAGGCAATTTCTGAGGCTATTTAATCCTGCTGCTGATACTAAGTTGCTTCAGTTGTGTCCAACTCTTTGCAACCCATGGACCATAGGCCGCCAGGGTTCCTCTGTCCATGTGATTCTCCAGGCAAGAATACTAGAGTGGGCTGCCATTTCCTTCTCGAAGGATCTTCCCGACCCAGGGATCGAACCCACATCTCTTACGACTCCTGCATTGGCAGGCGGGTTCTTTCCCACTACACCATCTGGGAAGAGTGCATTAATTCTCCATAGAGAAATGTGGTTTTCATTGTTCAAAATTTCTATCATGTTATCTCTTTCTGTAACAAGCTTCTTTTGCCCAGTATTATCTCACCAACAAAAGCAGAGAAATCTCTGGCAGACAGGTTAGTCTGCCTTCCCCACCTTCTTCTTTGCTTACTAGCTCATAGACAAGCCAACAATTAAAATGGAGGCCTGGCAAAGAACTAAAATAGACATTTCTCCAAAGAAGACATAAGGATGGCTAAGAAACACATGAAAGATGCGCAACATCACTCGTTATCAGAGAAATGCAAATCAAAACCACAATGAGGTACCACTTCACGCCAGTCAGAATGGCTGCGATCCAAAAGTCTACAAGCAATAAATGCTGGAGAGGGTGTGGGGAAAAGGGAACCCTCTTACACTGTTGGTGGGAATGCAAACTAGTACAGCCACTATTGAGAACAGTGTGGAGATTCCTTAAAAAACTGGAAATAGAACTGCCTTATGACCCAGCAATCCCACTGCTGGGCATACACACCCGAGGAAACCAGAATGAAAGAGACACATGTACCCCAGTGTTCATCGCAGCACTGTTTATAATAGCCCAGGACATGGAAGCAACCTAGATATCCATCAGCAATGAATGGATAAGAAAGCTGTGGTACATATACACAATGGAATATTACTCAGCCATTAAAAAGAATTCATTTGAATCAGTTCTAATGAGATGGATGAAACTGGAGCCTATTATACAGAGTGAAGTACGTCAGAAAGAAAAACACCAATACAGTATACTCATGCATATATATGGAATTTAGCAAGATGGTAACGATAACCCTGTATGCGAGACAGCAAAAGAGACACAGGTATATAGAACAGTCTTTTAGACTCTGTGGGAGAGGGAGAGTATGGGATGATTTGGGAGAATGGCAATTAAAACATGTATAATATCATATATAAATGAATCACCAGTCCAGGTTCGATGCATGATACTGGATGCTTGGGGCTGGTGCACTGGGATGACCCAGAGGGATGGTACGGGGGAGGGAGGAGGGAAGTGGTTCAGGATGGGGAACATGTGTACACCCGTGGCGGATTCATGTTGATGTATGGCAAAACCAATACAATATTGTAAAGTAATTAGCCTCCAATTAAAATAAATAAATTTATATTTTAAAAAATAAAATAAAATAAAATGGAGGCCTGGTACCAAGAAAAGAGCTTTCTCCAGAGGTCCAGTGGTTGGGATTCCACCTTCCCCTGCAGGGGGTGCAGCAGGTTTGATCCCTGGTCAGGGATCCCATGGAGGCATGGTGGAACCCAAGTGAGTGTACTGGACTTCCCTTTTCTCTTAGTTGAAATAAAGTGATTGAAAGCTGAAAATGCACAGTAATTTATGTCAATTGCGGAGGCACTTGTAAAACATGTCCACAAATCCTTTGACTGTCCTCTGATGGAAAGACAGGATCTATGTTCAAGATGTGAAAGAGAAGCTGAGAAAATGAGTCTCTGGTTTTTTCCAACACGAGTAAGAAATCTACTAGGGATAAAGGTTGGGAATGGCTTTTAGGTAGTCAAACAGAACAGTCTGCCACAAATATCTTTGTAACAAATACAAAATCAAATGACTATATTATTGCTAAAGGGCTAACAAAGCAGATAATTTTATTTTCCTACAGATGATCATTTTTGAGGGCTAGTAATTTATCAAGACTTGAAAGCTATTTCTAGTCATTGAAATCAAATTACCTCAGGACAAATAATGTAATTAATTTTACTTTTTACTTAACATAATTCTCAACTTCTTTATTGTGATGCTTTGACAGCAATGCCTCTCCCTATTGTATTTCTTTGTTATGTTTTTGTCTTTGTTTAAATTGAGGTTTAACATACATACAGTACAGAAGGTGCTCCAAGTTCAAGTGTACAGCCCAATAAACTTTGATATACCTAGACACCTGGGTCACCACCACAAGACCAAGATCTAGACTATGTCCAGGATCCAGAAAGCTCTCTCATTCCCCCTCCTCTGGCAATATCCACCTCAAGTTCAGTTCAGTCGCTCTGCTGCTGCCTGCTGCTAAGTCGCTTCAGTTGTGTCTGACTCTGTGCGATCCCATAAGACGGCAGCCCACCAGGCTCCCCCGTCCCTGGGATTCTCCAGGCAAGAACACTGGAGTGGGTTGCCGTTTCCTTCTCCAATGCATGAAAGTGAAAAGCGAAAGGGAAGTCGCTCAGTCATGTCCGACTCTTCACGACCCCATGGACTGCAGCCTACCAGGCTCCTCTGTCTATGGGATTTTCCAGGCAAGAGTACTGGAGTGGGGTGCTATTGCCTTCTCCGTCAGTCACTCAGTCATGTCCAAATCTTTGTGACCCCATGGACTGCAGCACACCAGGCTTCCCTGTCCATCACCAAATCCCGAAACTTGCTCAAACTCATGTCCATCGAGTCAGTGATGCCATCCAACCATCTCATCCTCTGTCATCCCCTTCTCCTCCTGCCTTCAATCTTTCCCAGCATCAGGGTCTTTTTCCAGTGAGTCAGTTCTTCGCATTAGATGGCCAAAGTATTGGAGTTTCAACTTCAGCATCAGTTCTTCCACTGAATATTCAGGACTGATTTCCTTTAGGATGGACTGGTTGGATCTCCTTGCAGTCCAAGGGACTCTCAAGAGTCTTCTCCAACACCACAGTTCAAAAGCATCAATTCTCTAGTGCTCAGCTTTCTTTATATTCAACTCTCACATCCATACATGGCTACTGGAAAAACCATAGCTTTTTGACTATACAGACCGTTGTTGGCAAAGTAATGTCTCTGTTTTTTAATATGCTTCTAGGTTGGTCATAGCTTTTCTTCCAAGGAGCAAGTGTCTTTTAATTTCATGGCTGCACCCACCATCTTCAGTGATTTTGGAGCCCCCCAAATAAAGTCTGTCACTATTTCCAATGTTTCCCCATCTATTTGCCATGAAGTGATGGGACGGATGCCATGATCTCCGTTTTCCGAATATTGCATTTTAAGCCAAATTTTTTCACCCTCCTCTTTCACTTTCATCAAGAGGCTCTTTAGTTCTTTGCTTTCTGCCATAAGGGTGGTGTTATCTGCGTATCTGAGGTTATTGATATTTCTTCCAGCAATCTTGATTCCAGATTGTGCTTCATTCAGTCCAACATTTCACATGATATACTCCGCATATAAGTTAAATAAGCAGGGTGGCAATATGAAGCCTTGATGTACTCCTTTCCCGATTTGGAAACCAGTCTGTTGTTTCATGTCCAGTTCTAACTGTTGCTTCTTGACCTGCATACAGATTTCTCAGGAGGGAGGGACTGCAGTTCAATGATGATACATGATTTCATTCAGACACTTCCTCTCTGTCTGACTCGCTATTGTTTTCTCAACTCATGTTTTCCTCATATTGTGTTGTATCCTTTGTCTTTATAAGAGGAAGGAGATCAAGGTCAGTCAAGATGAAAAAATGGATTGAGATGATAGCAAATACCCTCTTTTCTGGTGTCTCCTTTCCACCAATGCAGTTCTCTCTGTCCTCAGCCTGCTGTTCCTCAATTTCCCAGAACCTTTTAATCCAATCACATAACTCACAGGTACATGTTCCTGGAGGTGGTCTTTGTTTTTTTTAAGAGAGACTAGTTCTTCTAGGAAACAGCAGGAGCAAGAAAGTACCTTCTCATAGGTCTCTATAGCCTCAATTCCCCTCTTTTCTTCCCCTTACAACCAATCCATCAGCAAACCCTGTTGGTTACAGATTCCAGATATACCCAGAATCACTAGCTCCTCCCTGCCATTCCAACAACAACCTGTTGCAAACTACTATCAATTTTTGCCTGGACTATTTGTAATAAACTGCCCATTGGATCCTGGCTTCAGCCCTTGCCTCACTACACCTGTAAACACAATTTCTGCTTCATTACCTCACTTGTATAATATGCCATTTTTAATAGTCTCTTAGACTGCACAGTATATTGCAAAGAGTAGAGTCACTGAATACCTTGCACCCAGATTCCCCTAATGTTAATATCTTCATAACCACAGTTCATTTATCAAAAACTAAGAAATGTACATTGATATATTAACTACATTACAGATTTTCTTTGATCTCACTAGTTTGTACACTAATGTCCCTTTTCTGATTCAGAGAGACCTCAAAGCACAAAGATTTCTTGGCAAGAGAACCTAGAGCCAAACCAACTAGTAATGGGAGGGCTGACACATGTCCATGTTTGTGGCCAAGGGCTGTTCCAAAAGCTATTATAAACCAATTTAGTCATTTGTCCTGGACGGGCTAGTTGAGTCTGCACATCAAGCCTATCTTGAGTGAAGTAAATAGAAGAAAAAAGAAAGAAATTTTTATAGAATGTTCAAAAGAGGCAAAAAGATAGCTTTTTGTTCTTGCTAATTACAGTGACTTTGAGATATTTCACGCCTCCTTAAAAAAATTATCTTGAGACCCTCTTCTCTTAAAACTAAGATTCACTTAGAGAACGACTTTATGAGAGCATCAACAGTAATAATAGTAACAGTAGTAACATGACTAATGATAATTATAACAATGATTCATCTTTATTGAGCATCTACAAATGTGCCAGGCACTTCATTCTAAATGCTTTGACTAGCACAGCATTTGGAGATGAATGCTGTAGATGATGGGCACCAAGAGTTAATGTGTAAACTGTAAACACACTAGATACCTCAAGAAAGAGGTAGCAACACTTAAAAGTGGCACTCCGATTCACAACTTCTGTTGCAAGATGTTTGAACATGCCTTCCGATTTGCTCTCTGCATAATGTGATAAAATACAATGTTAACACTAGCAATAAGAGTAATTACTGGGACTTTCCTGTGGTCTAACTGTTGGGACACCACGCTTCCACTGTAGTAGCATGGTTCTGCATCCCTGGTGGGGTCCTAAGATCCCACATGCCATGCGTGGCCAAATATAGAGAGGGGGGAAAAAGTTTTTTTAAAAAGTAATTGCTGCGCATTTCTTACCACCCACTTACGCCAAAAGCCAAGAAGTGGCCTCATTTTATTATCACAACAACCTCAAGACCCCCCATTTTACAAACGAAAAAGCTCAGCAATGTCCTGGGCTAGTAAATACTAGCATCAGCACTGGAGTCCAAGAGTTCACCACCTTGTCCTTCACTAACCCTTGTGCTCCTATGCGTCAAAATAAGCCTAAATAAGTGTTATTAAATAGAAGGATCTAAAACAGGGATCTTTAATCTGGGGCCATAAACTTCAAGCATTCTGTGAACTCTTGGAATTAAATGTCTGAATATAAATATATGCATACTTCCCTGGTGACTCAGATGGTAAAGCGTCTGTCTACAATGCGGGAGACCCGGTTGGATCCCTGTGTTGGGAAGATCCCCTGGGAGAAGGAAATGGCACCCACTCCACGTACTATGCTGCGAAAATCCCATGGACAGAGGAGCCTGGTAGGCTTACAGTCATGGGGTCGCAAAGCAAGTCGGACACGACTGAGCCACTTCACTTCACTTCACTTTCACTTCATTGTTATTATGAGTCTTAAAAGAAGCCCCTGACTTCAAAACCAGACTAAGACCCTAATTAAAAGGAAGTCCACACACTAAAAGATATAACACTTCTCTTCAGTCTGGGTATTAACAGATCAGGGCAGGAAAGGCCCCCAATTGTTAGGATGATGGCTGTTCATCACCGCACCCTGCCTCTCAAATTCACTGAATGCAGAAAGAGTCCATTTCTTTATCCACATTACGTCCACCACAGTGTCAACACACATGCCAGCTAGGCTTTCTGAGAGTGGAGTTTGAACCTGCTCTGCAAGCAGTTACAGAATATCCGGATTGACCCAGCAGTCTTGGTGTTGCCCCAGCGGGCTGGTTTAGAAATAGAAGTACAAATGGATGGTTTTGCTGTGGGTCTCATCTAGGCTTATTTTTCCTACAGATAGGGATAGGACCCTGATTTCTGGTCCAAATAGAAATTAGAGTCGGTTGTTCCATTTCCAAAAACGCTGGCAGGAATATCTTTCTTTAAACATTAATTAAGCAAACTGAGTATTTTCCAAATAGGAATTTAGAGAGAGATTTCCAAGTCTCATGCAAGCCCATGCTTGATCTTGCTTTTCGATCTCACTGCAGAATGACCTGCCTGCCGTCAGGTACAGTCACTGCTCTCTCTACTCCTCACTCACTAGAAGGTGTTTGCTCACCATGCCAGAAAAACTCAATGCTCTTGTTGGAAAATTCTTCATCTCAGTGAAAAGAGAAATGCTAGAGCTTTAACTGCAAGGAAAAAAAAATAAAGGAGGAAGGGGCTTGGTGTCTTTTATGTAGGCAGACCACGGAGGAGAGAGCCTAAGCTACCAGTTCGGCTCTTCTCTCTTGCCTGGAGAGTGGCAGCGTGAGTTGTGAGATACACGTGGGCTGTGTATTGCCCCACAGAAAGATGATTCAAGTGAGCCCTGCTCAGACTCATCATTATTCCATCCCTCTCAACTGATAGACACGTTTCTCCATAATGCAGGGTTCGTGATGACAGATGTGGAAGATGGGCGCTCACCCTCCTCCGCAGGACTGCAATCTTCAAATGGCAAGCTAAGATGACAACAGAGGAAGCCACTATACCCTTTCCTTCCATCACTGTTCATCTTGCCTGGATGTTTAATATCTTTACTCAGATCTAGCATGGTGGCGCAGCATGCAGTAAGGGGTTTCCTAAGTCCATGTTGCTTGAGTAACACTTATCTGAATTCAGATCCTAAAACTTGTATTAAGTCCTTTACCTCACTTCAAATTACCTAAACTATGGGGAAAGGTGCCACTCACATTGCACTAATGCTGAGACCTTTCTATAATGGAGGCCTTCTATGCTACTTGAAATTACTGTCCTAACTCTTTCACTCCTTTCTTGTAATAGGATTATAAATCTGCAGCCTTTGCCCATTTGGCTTGCAAGTAGAGTTTGCAAAGTAAAGCTCTTCCCTGGTGGCTCAGAACTATAAAGAGTCTGCCCGCAATGAGGGAAACCCAGGTTTGATCCCTCAGTCAGGAAGATCCCCTGGAGAAGGAAATGGCAAACCCACTCCATAATTCTTGCCGGGAAATCCCATAGATGGAGGAGCCTGGGTCGCAAAGAGTTGGACACAACTGAGCAACTAACACTTTCACTTCTACTTTGCAAAGTAAACATCTTCACTCAATTGACTTTAAGCCTACTGCCTGTGAAGCAGAAGTGACTGTGTGTCTGTTATAAGAAATTTTAACAGGTATAGCTAGCTTTTACCAGCAATTTTTTGTGCTTCAGCATTCACGTCAGGCCAAAAGCATGTCTCAGATAACATGACCAGGTACACCAGGAACATGGAGCAGACCTCAGTCAGGCCCATAACCTGGGTCCAAGCCCAGATGAGCCTAGCGAGGCCAAGCCAACCACAGGACAATAGACAAATGCATATTTTTTGTTAGCACCAAATAGCAGAGGTGCATTTGTTACTGCAGCTAAAGCTAATATATCTTCCAAATTCAATTACATCATCAACGGGTGTTCTATAACTTACAAACCATGAGATTCATCAAAGTATGGACCTTGTCCATCTCTTTCTTAAATACAAACCAACCAAAAGAATTACCCTCATCAAAACCCCCATATCTTACATCAGTTTCATTCGAATGTAGCATTCTATTTCTTCCCCCTGTAAAACTACAGGAGAAGTATCTCTGGTAGTCATTTCAGAATTGTTAGCCTAAATTTTTCTTCTTAAATCATATAAAGAAAGGAAAAACTGAGAAATATTTATTTCTTGAAGCATTTTAACACACTGTTGTATGAGGTAGTATTTAGAATCTCAACACTGGAGTTTTACTGCCGTCTTTTATTCACCTCCCTCCCTACATGAGTAAATACTTACAGCTATTATAAGGCAGTCCTTGAAATAAGTGTACAGAGTAAGGAAGTGTAGAGTATTACCAGGTTTGACCAAAGAAACGACAAGACATGAATGCAAAGCGAGAAACGACAGAAGTTTTCCAATATGGAGACAACGCCTGGGTTAGTGACACTAGGAACGCAGCAGGGAGCGCCAGGCCCTGATGGGCAATTTTTATTTTCAGAGTCTTCTTAATGTCCATCTCGTTCTCCAATAATATTACTCTGTTGTTCATATTTCTCAATCTCTGAGTTTTCGCCCCCTCTTTCCCTTTTGTGTTTCTCTAATTCTTTTATTCAAGACTGCAATAATGTTGAGCTGCTTTCACCCTAAGAAGCTATGAATGGCTGGGTTCTGTTTAGTTCCTGGTATAATATGGAAAACAATTGAATTTGAATAGCAATTTGGTTTTCACATCTTTTATTTATTAACACTCTTCAAAATACAGAATGCAAGCAGAAAAACAGTTTTTACATAAATTATAGAGAATGTCAAGAACAGAAAAAAGCTGAAAACAAGAAAGAATAGGAACTGAATAAAAACATGAGTTGAGTTCTATCTGGAGAGTTTCAGTTTACAATCTGTTTGTACCAATGTATATATTCTCACCTGAAGCGGTGTTTATGCACAAATAAGCTTTAGGGTTTAATCTGTTTAACAATAGACCAGTGATTATAGTAACTAATGTTCAGAAACAAGTAAAGCATTTGCTTTGGTCTCCTATTTATTAATAAAATGTAAGGAGCGGAAAAAAAATTGTAAGGCAGGGCTTCCTTGTGTTCCAGTGGTTGAGAATCTGCCTTGCAATGCAGGGGACAAAGGTTCAATCCCTGCGGTCAAGGACTAAGATTTCCACATGCCCAGGAGCAACTGAGCCCCATGTGCCTCAACTAGAGAAAAGACCATATACTGCAATGAAAGATCCAGTCGTACCACAACTGAGACCAATACAGCCAAAAATAATAAATAAAACTTTTAATGTAAGGAAAGCAGAGGAGATATATTCTTTCTGAAGTCTATATAGATAAATGCTGGGCATCACCATATCGAAATGAGTATTTTTCCCTGTTCCTGGACAGTCCAGAGATAATTATTCAATTTGTTATCAATATAAGTACACTTTTCTGTGTGCTAATCATACTTTTAATAAAGGAGATTAAAATTAAATACGAGAACAAATAAGAAACTAACACTTGGTCATTTCCTCCCTGAGATGGCTTGATAAATGTATTTATGTCCCTGGTGGCTCCCATGGTTAAGATTCTGCACTTCCAATGCAGGGGATGACAGGTGTTCAAATCCCTGGTTGGGGAAACTAAGATCCCACATGCCTTGTGGCCAAAAAAGAAAAAAAAAAAAAAAAACAAGGTGGAATTAGAAAAGAAAAAATCCTTGCCACTATACAGTTCCCTCTTGTGTACAAACGGATCAAGGGTGGTGTATATTGTCCAAGAAATGCACGATCTTTGTCATCTCTTACAGGATTTGGAAACCTTCAAGTGCCTCCTTCCTCCTACAATTCTAGTTACTCCTCCTGATTTAGGAACCAGCTTCTCAAGTGAAAATGCAAGGATTCAAGTACCAGGCTGGCCACCTCTAGCTATACAACCTTGGGCACGGTATTTAAACTGACTGCGTGTCACTTTAGTCATCTATAAAATGAAGATAATGGATAGTACCTACTTCCTAAGATAATATATTGAGAAGACATTAAAGAACAATGCCTGGGACCTATAGAAAGTACTCAATAAATGTCAACTATTATCGTAACTTTTACGATAATGGTCAATATATGAGACAGGAATAACTGAGAGAAGAAGAAATAGCACCTAATTCTGCCCAAATTGCTTTTTCCATAAAACATTGTTTTTAAACGCGCTGAAGTGTTCACAGGAGAAATGTACTGATGTTTGCAACCTACTTTAAAATGCACGCAAAAATAAAAGCTGCATTGACAGATGGATATCAGGATCAATAGATGGATAGAAAGCTGATAAAACAAATAAATCAAAATCTATAACTGTAGACTCTAAGTGATGGTATGTGGGGAGGGGTTCACAGTAAAATTTTTTCAATTTTTCTGCCATACAGATGTTGGAAAAATAAAAATCTTTAAAAAACTAAATGTGATAAACACTGAAACTCTGTATAATTACTAAGTATTAAGCAGAGACTGCCCGTACAATATCAAGTTATATATAAACATCTAATTTAAGGCTTATTTTCTTCTCTTTCTAAACTTGAGTGTTGAACTTCAGTTTTGCCTTCTAATTTCAGGAAAATTTTTGCTTTTCACCCCAAATTTTTCTACCTTGTGTCGTATGTTCTCATGAATACTTCTTTCTCATTCTGTTTATGAGCAAATTTTGGGTCCAAAGCCTTCTTCTACACAATGTGATAAGAACCACGAAGCCCCCTGGTTTGTTTTAACCAAGAAAATAAGAGAGAGGACGGGTCCTCTTCTCAATGGGCTAAATAATTTATATTTTATCCAGCTCTTACAGTAGCAATTTCTGAGGCTAATTTAATCTGCTGCTGATACTAAGTTGCTTCAGTTGTGTCCAACTCTTTGCAACCCCATGGACCATAGGCCGCCAGGTTCCTCTGTCCATGTGATTCTCCAGGCAAAATACAGAGGTGGGTGCATTGCCTTCTCGAAGGATCTTCCCGACCCAGGGATCGACCCACATCTCTTACGACTTCCTGCATTGGCAGGCGGGTTCTTTCCACTAGCACCATCTGGGAAGAGTGCATTAATTCTCCATAGAGAAATGTGGTTTTCATTGTTCAAAATCTATCATGTTTCTCTTCTTCTGTAACAAGCTTCTTTTGCCCAGTATTATCTCACACAACAAAAGCAGAGAAATCTCTGGCAGACAGATTAGTCTGCCTCCCCACCTTCTCTTTGCTTACTAGCTCATAGACAAGCCAACAATTAAAATGGAGGCCTGGCAAAGAACTAAATAGACATTTCTCCAAAGAAGACATAAGGATGGCTAAGAAACACATGAAAGATGCGAACATCACTCGTTATCAGAGGAAATGCAAATCAAAACCACAATGAGGTACACTTCACGCCAGTCAGAATGGCTGCGATCCAAAAGTCTACAAGCAATAAATGCTGGGAGAGGGTGTGGGGAAAAGGGAACTCTCTTACACTGTTGGTGGGAATGCAAACTAGTACAGCCACTATTGAGAACAGTGTGGAGATTCCTAAAAAACTGGAAATAGAACGGCCTTATGACCCAGCAATCCACTGCTGGCATACCACACCGAGGAAACCAGAATGAAAGAGACACATGTACCCCAGTGTTCATCGCAGCACTGTTTATTAATAGCCAGGACATGGAAGCAACCTAGATATCCATCAGCAGATTGATATGGATAAGAAAGCTGTCGGTACATATACACAATGAATATTACTCAGCCATTAAAAAGCAATTCATTTTGAATCAGTTCTAATGCAGATGGATGAAACTGGAGCCTATTATACAGAGTTGAAGTTACGTAACAGAAGAAAAACACCAATACAGTATACTCATGCCATATAATTATGCGGATTTAGCAAGGATTTGGTAACGACTGAGCAGTGGATAGGAATCCACCCGCCAATGCAGGGAACACAGGTTCTTCGATCCCTGGTCTGGAAAGATTTACATGCTGCAGAGCAACTAAGCCCGTGTGCCACAACTACTGAGACCCCCTCCCTGCCCCACAAAAAAAAGCTTCTATTATTCATTGTCAGTTCATGAGGTCTTGGCCTCTGTTTCGGTATTTCAAAACACATGATTTTACCACTTGAAAGACAGATTCACACTCATCAAAAATAAAGCAAGCTATAAACCAGAATGCAAAATATGTTCTCTTATGGTATACTGAACACTGATGCCCAAGGCTCCAATGACCCACCCCATAGCTTCCTGCTTCCTCACCCCACCTCACCCTTGACACTAACCTGACGCCCTAAAACCTAGAGCAGGACTTCCCTGGGGTCCAGAGGTTAAGTAAGACTCCATGCTACCAATGCAGGGGGTCTGGGTTCAGTCTCTGGTTGGGGAACTAAGATCTCACATGCCAATGAACATTGATAAATAAATATTTTAAAAAATAAAAACCTCCAGTGCACAGAGTTTGGTGAGGTCAAATATCAAGTATCTCAAAAAACCTTTCTGATATAGATGACAGAGAGGCACTGGCACATCATGATTAAGAGTTAGAGTCTCATCCTGGATCTGAAACTTACCAGCTCAAGCAAGTCACTAAAACTCTCTAAGCCTAGGTTTAACAATCTTCAAACAGAGGTTATAATAGCAATATCTACTTCATGGCATTATTGTGAGGATTAAATAAGACAGAGAATTAAAGCACCCAGCTTAGTTAGTCCCTGGCCCATAATAAGTGCTCACTGTATGGCAGTTACATTTACTGTCAGTAAAAATGCAGACTGAATCCTCAAAGAAAGTTAATGTGATTCCACATTCTCTGTCACCCCAAGCAATGGTCCCCAATCCAGCTTCATCAATTTTCAAGGATAACAACTAAAACATAATATTTCACCCTCGAGCTCTGAGAATGTGCACAGAAGCACACGTGTGCATGCACGCGCACACACACATACATTGATGCAAACATTATGGAGAGCAAGTTGGTAGAATTTGATCAAAATATTCATTCACTCTAAGATTCAGCAATCCCACTCCTGGAAATATGACCCAGGTAAATTCACACACAGCTTAAAAAGGGACATTCAAAACAAGATTATTTGTGGGTAAAGGAAGCTGGAGCAATCTAAGTGTCCATCACTGGGTATCATGAATAAATAGAATGTGAAGGGTGCACAGTGTAGCATAGTATGCAGTAGAAAGACACACAAACACGTGATTGATATTAAGGACATGGTCCTAAGTGAAAAAAAGATTAAGAACCAGAATGAGTCCTTTTGAAAAACTATAAATTTTAAAAACATACCCACAGTATAGCCTTACTGATACACACAAGTCTGAACATGCACAGGAGACAGATTGGAATCATTGCCAGAGCGGGTGGGGAGGAACAGAGTGAGGAGTGGAAGTAGAAGGGAAGGAAGGAATAAGAATCAGAGAAGGAAAGGAGGGCAATTCCCTGGTTGCCGGTGGTTGGGACACTGCGCTCTCCACTGCTGAGGGTGCTGGTTTGATTCTGAAGTCACACAGGGCAGGTGGAAGGGGGTCTCTTATGTGTTTTCATTATGACAGTGTGTTCTGTATTGGGGAATATAACTCAATTCTCCAATATAATAAATAAACAAACACCACCACCAGACGATTCACAATAGTGCTTGGTTAGTACAGTAAACTTGGGGCCATTTCAAAACTAAATGTTTGCAAACTTCAGGAATATGTTCTATTTTCAAATAGCTGAACTTCTCTGCCACTCACACTGCTTATTTGGCTAAATGCCCTTTCCTCTTTCATTCTAATCATCCCAACTTGGGAGAAAGGAAAAGGGTGTGTAGGAAAGTGAAGAGAAATGAAGAAAACTATTATTTTAATATTAACCTAGCAATCTTCACTAAACAAAAGTCAAACAGTGAGTGAGACAATATATACTGTGATGCATACTTTAATACAAAACTTTAATACTTTAATATAAAACAGTCCAATTACCAGTATGTGAAGACTTCTACCATGATTTATTCATCATGGACATACAAAAAAAATCAGTAAAATACTCAAAATGCAAGTGTCAAGGTATTGTATATCCACCCAGTTGGTAAAATAAGTCAGTTAATTTGGCAGGTGAATATTAAGTAATCAGGCTGTCAAACTTGGGTGAGTATCTAAGGGAGAGAGACAAAGAACTGAACAAAGGAGGGGAAAAATTATAGAAAAGAAATAAGAAGTGGGCCAAAAATAGGCAGAAGAGAAAAACAAATACAGTGTGACAGGTTCAACAGTAGGCTGGGTACCTCCATTCCATCAGAGATTATCTAGAAATAAGGACAGACACTTCAAAGTGACACCAGTGGAGTTGAGGGATTTTATTCATCAGATAAAGGCTGTTAATAAAGGTAAATTCTGGTGAATTTTTCTCTAAAGAGCCAGGTAGTACATATTTGAGACTGCAGTTCAATGATGATACCATGATTCATCAGACACTTCCTCTCTGTCTGACTCGCTATTGTTTTCTCAACTCATGTTTTCCTCATATTGTGTTGTATCCTTTGTCTTTATAAGAGGAAGGAGATCAAGGTCAGTCAAAGATGAAAAATGGATTGAGATGATAGCAAATACCCTCTTTTCTGGGTGTCTCCTTTCCACCAATGTCAGTTCTCTCTGTCCTCAGCCTGCTGGTTCCTCATTCCCAGACCTTTAATCCAATCACATAACTCACAGGTACCATGTTCCTGGAGGTGGTCTTTGATTTTTTTTAAGAAGACTAGTTCTCTAGGAAACAGAGGAGCAAGAAAGTACCTTCTCATAGGTCTCTATACGGCCTCAATTCCCCTCTTTTCTTCCCCTTACAACCAATCCATCAGCAAACCCTGTTGGTTACACATTCCAGATATACCCAGAATCACTAGCTCCTCCCTCCATTCCAACAACCCTGTTGCAAACTACTATCAATTTTTGCCTGGACTATTTGTAATAAACTGCCATTGGATCCCTGCTTCAGCCCTTGCCTCACTACACCTGTAAACACAATTTCTGCTTCATTACCTCACTTTGTAATATGCCATTTTTAATAGTCTTAGACTCACAGTAATATTGCAAAGAGTAGAGTCACTGAATACCTTCACCCAGATTCCCCTAATGTTAATATCTTGCATAACCACAGTTCATTTATCAAAACTAAGAAATGTACATTGATATATTAACTACATTACAGATTTTCTTTGGATCTCACTAGTTTGTACACTAATGTCCCTTTTCTGATTCAGAAGAGACCTCAAGCACAAAGATTTCTTGGCCAAGAGAACCTAGAGCCAAACCAACTAGTAATGGAGGGCTGACACATGTCCATGTTGTGCCAAGGGCTGTTCCAAAAGCTATTATAAACCAATTTTAGTCATTTGTCCTGGAGGGGCTAGTTGAGTCTGCACATCAAGCCTATCTTGAGTGAAGTAAATAGAAGAAAAAGAAAGAAATTTTTATAGAATGTTCAAAAGAGGCAAAAAGATAGCTTTTTGTTCTGCTAATTACAGTGACTTTGAGATATTTCACCCTCCTTAAAAAAATTATCTTGAGACCCTCTTTCTCTTAAAACTAAGATTCCACTAGAGAACGACTTATGAAGCATCAACAGTAATAATAGTAACAGTAGTAACATGACTAATGATAATTATAACAATGATTCATCTTTATTGAGCATCTACAAATGTGCCAGGCACTTCATTCTAAATGCTTGACTAGCACAGCATTTGGAGATGAATGCTGTAGATGAGGGCACCAAGAGTTAATGTGTAACTGTAAACACACTAGATACCTCAAGAAAAGGTAGCAACCTTAAAAGTGGCACTCGATTCACACTTCTGTTGCAAGATGTTTGAACATGCCTTCCATTTGCTCTCTGCATAATGTAAATACAATGTTAACATAGCAATAAGAGTAATTACTGGGACTTTCCTGGTGGTCTAACTGTTGGGACACCACGCTTCCACTGTAGTAGGCATGGGTTCGATCCCTGGTGGGGGTCCTAAGATCCCACATGCCATGCGTGGCCAATATAGAGAGGGGGGAAAAGTTTTTTAAAAAGTAATTGCTGCCATTTCTTTACCACCCACTTACGCAAAAGCCAAGGAAGTGGCCTCATTTTATTATCACAACAACCTCAAGACCCCCCATTTTACAAACGAAAAAGCTCAGCAATGTCCTGGGGCTAGTAAATACTAGCATCAGCACTGGAGTCCAAGAGTTCACACCTTGTCCCTTCACTAACCCTTGTCTTCCTATGCGTCAAATAGCCTAAAATAAGTGTTATTAAATAGAAGGATCTAAAACAGGGATCTTTAATCTGGGGCCATAACTTCAAGCATTCTGTGAACTCTTGGAATTAAATGTCTGAATATAAATATATGCATACTTCCCTGGTGACTCAGATGGTAAAGCGTCTGTCTACAATGCGGGAGACCCGGGTTGGATCCCTGTGTTGGGAAGATCCCCTGGAGAAGGAAATGGCACCCCACTCCAGTACTATTGCCTGGAAAATCCCATGGACAGAGGAGCCTGGTAGGCTACAGTCCATGGGGTCGCAAAGAGTCGGACACGACTGAGCCACTTCACTTCACTTCACTTCACTTCATTGTTATTATGAGTCTTAAAGAAGCCCCTGACTTCAAACCAGACTAAGACCCTAATTAAAAGGAAGTCCACACTAAAAGATATAACACTTCTCTTCAGTCTGGGTATTAACAGATCAAGGCAGGAAAGGCCCCAATTTGTAGGATGATGGCTGTTCATCAGCACCTGCCTCTCAAATTCACTGAATGCAGAAAGAGTCCATTTCTTTATCCACATTACGTCCACACAGTGTCACACAACATGCAGCTAGGCTTTCTGAGAGTGGAGTTGAACCTGCTCTGCAGCAGTTACAGAATATCCGGATGACCCCAGAGTCTTGGTGTGCCCCAGCGGCTGTTTAGAAATAGAAGTACAAATGGATGGTTGCTGTGGGTCTCATCTAGGCTTATTTTTCTACAGATAGGGATAGGACCCTGATTCTGGTCCAAATAGAAATTAGGTCGGTTGTTCCATTTCCAAAAACCTGGCAGGAATATCTTTCTTTAAACATTAATTAAGCAAACTGAGTATTTTCCAAATAGGAATTAGAGAGAGATTTCCAAGTCTCATGCAAGCCCATGGCTTGATCTTGCTTTTCGATCTCACTGCAGAATGACCTGCTGGTCAGGTACAGTCACTGCTCTCTCTACTCCTCACTCACTAGAAGGTGTTTGCTCACCATGCCAGAAAAACTCAAGCTCTTGTTGGAAAATTCTTCATCTCAGTGAAAAAGAGAAATGCTAGAGCTTTAACTGCAAGGAAAAAAAAATAAAGGAGGAAGGGGCTTGTGGTGTCTTTATGTAGGCAGACCACGGAGGAGAGAGCCTAAGCTACCAGTTCGGCTCTTCTCTCTTGCCTGGCAGAGTGGCAGCGTGAGTTGTGAGATACACGTGGGCTGTGTATTGCCCACAGAAAGATGATTCAGTGAGCCCTGCTCAGACTCATCATTATTCCATCCTCTCAACTGATAGACACGTTTCCTCCAAATGCAGGGTTCGTGATGACAGTGTGGAAGATGGGCGCTCACCCTCCTCCGCAGGACTGCAATCTCAAATGGCAGCTAAGATGACACAGAGGAAGCCACTATACCCTTTCCTTCCACACTGTTTCATCTTGCCTGGATGTTTAATATCTTTACTCAGATCTAGCATGGTGGCGAGCAGCAGTAAGGGGTTTCCTAAGTCCATGTTGCTTGAGTAACACTATCTGAATTCAGATCCTAAAACTTGTATTAAGTCCTTTACCTCACTTCAAATTACCTAAACTATGGGGAAAGGTGCCACTCACATTGCACTAATGCTGAGACCTTTCTATAATGGAGGCCTTCTATGCTACTTGAATTACTGGTCCTAACTCTTCACTCCTTTCTTGTAATAGGATTATAAATCTGCAGCCTTTGCCATTTGGCTTTGCAGTAGAGTTTGCAAAGTAAAGCTCTTCCCTGGTGGCTCAGACTATAAAGAGTCTGCCCGCAATGAGGGAAACCCAGGTTTGATCCCTCAGTCAGGAAGATCCCCTGGAGAAGGAAATGGCAACCCACTCCATAATTCTTGCCCGGGAAATCCCATAGATGGAGGAGCCTGGGGTCGCAAAGAGTTGGACACAACTGAGCAACTAACACTTTCACTTCTACTTTGCAAAGTAAACATCTTCACTCAATTGACTTTAAGCCTAGCTGTGTGAGCAGAAGTGACTGTGTGTCTGTTATAAGAAATTTTAACAGGTATAGCTAGCTTTTACCAGCAATTTTTGTGCTTCAGACATTCACCAGGCCAAAAGCATGTCTCAGATAACTGACCAGGTCCCAGGAACATGGAGCAGACCTCAGTCAGGCCCATAACCTGGGTCCAAGCCCAGATGAGCCTAGCGAGGCCAAGCCAACCAACAGGACAATAGACAAATGCATATTTTTTGTTAGCCACCAAAATAGCAGGGTCATTTGTTACTGCAGCTAAAGCTAATATATCTTCCAAATTCAATACATCAACGGGTTGTTCTATAACTTACAAACCATGAGACTTCATCAAAGTATGGACCTTGTCCATCTCTGTTCTTAAATACAACCAACCAAAAGAATTACCCTCATCAAAACCCCC
This sequence comes from Capra hircus, assembly GCF_001704415.2. Taxonomy (NCBI): domain Eukaryota; kingdom Metazoa; phylum Chordata; class Mammalia; order Artiodactyla; family Bovidae; genus Capra; species Capra hircus. The sequence goes on from NW_017189516.1 coordinate 45,063,910, forward strand.
ATATCTACATCAGTTCATTCGAATGTAGCATTCTATTTCTTCCCCCTGTAAAACTACAGGAGAAGTATCTCTGGTAGTCATTTCAGAATTGTTAGCCTAAATTTTTCTTCTTTAAATCTATAAAGAAAGGAAAACTGAGAATAGTTTTATTTCTTGAAGCATTTTAACACACTGTATTGTATGAGGTAGTTTAGAATCTCCAACACTGAGTTTTACTGGTCTTTTATTCACCTCCCTCCCTACATGAGAAATACTTACAGCTATTATAGGCAGTCTTGAAATAAGTGTACAGAGTAAGGAAGTGTAAGTATACCAGTTGACCAAAGAAAGACAAAGACATGAATGCAAAGCGAGAAACGACAGAAGTTTCCAATTGGAGACAACGCGGTGACACTAGGAACGCAGCAGGGAGCGCCAGGCCCTGATGGCAATTTTTCAGAGTCTTCTTAAGTCCATCTGTTCTCCATAATATTAACCTGTTGTCATATTTCTCAATCTCTGAGTTTCCCCCCTCTTTCCCTTTTGTGTTTCTCTAATTCTTTTATTCAAGACTGAATAATGTTGAGCTGCTTTCACCCTAAGAAGCTATGAATGGCTGGGTTCTGTTTAGTTCCTGGTATAATTGGAAACAATTGAATTTGAATAGCAATTTGGTTTTCACATCTTTTATTTATTAACACTCTTCAAAATACAGAATGCAAGAGTAAAAACAGTTTTACATAATATAGAGAATGTCAAGAACAGAAAAAAGTGAAAACAAAGAAAGAATAGGAACTGAATAAAAACATGAGTTGAGTTCTATCTGGAGAGTTTCAGGTTTTACATCTGTTTGTACCAATGTATATATCTCACCTGAAGCGGTGTTAATGCACAAATAGAGCTTTAGGGTTTAATCTGTTTAACAAATAGACCCAGTGATTATGTAACTAATGTTCAGAAAGAAGTAAAGCATTTGCTTTGGTCTCCTATTATTAATAAAATGTAAGGAGGGAAAAAAAATTGTAAGGAGGGACTTCCTTGGTGTTCCAGTGGTTGAGAATCTGCCTTGCAATGCAGGGGACAAAGGTTCAATCCCTGGTCAAGGAACTAAGATTCCACATGCCCAGGAGCAACTGAGCCCCATGTGCCTCAACTAGAGAAAAGACCATATACTGCAATGAAAGATCCAGCGTACCACAACTGAGACCCAATACAGCCAAAAATAAATAAATAAAATTTTAATGTAAGGAAAGCAGAGGAGATATATCTTGCTGAAGTCTATAGATAAATGCCTGGGCATCACCATATGCGAAATGAGTATTTTCCCTGTTCCTGGCACACCCAGAGATATATTCAATTTGTTATCAATATAAGTACACTTTTCTGTGTGTAATCATACTTTTAATAAAGGAGATTAAAAATTAAACTAGAGAACAAATAAGAAACTAACACTTGGTCATTTTCCTCCCTGAGATTTGGTGATAAATGTATTTATGTCCCTGGTGGTCCAGTGGTTAAGATTCTGCACTTCCAATGCAGGGGATGAAGGTTCAATCCCTGGTTGGGGAACTAAGATCCCACATGCCTTGTGGCCAAAAAAAAAAAAAAAAAAAAAAACAAGGTGAGAATTAGAAAAGAAAAATCCTGCACTATACAGTTCCCTCTTGTGTACAAACGGATGCAAGGGGTGGTGTATATTGTCCAAGAAATGCACGATCTTTGTCATCTCTTACAGGATTTGGAAACCTTCAAGTGCCTCCTTCCTCCTACAATTCTAGTTACTCCTCCTGATTTAGGAACCAGCTTCTCAAGTGAAAATGCAAGGATTCAAGTACCAGGCTGGCCACCTCCTAGCTATACAACCTTGGGCAGGTATTTAACTGACTGCGTGTCACTTTAGTCATCTATAAAATGAAGATAATGATAGTACCTACTTCCTAAGATTATTGCAAAGAATTGCATGCCTGGGACCTATAGAAAGTACTCAATAAATGTCAACTATTATCGTAACTTTTACGATAATGGTTCAATATATGAGACAGGAATAACTGAGAGAAGAAGAAATAGCACCTAATTCTGCCCAAATTGCTTTTTCCATAAAAATTGTTTTAAACGGCTGAAGTGTTCACAGGAGAAATGTACTGATGTTTGCAACCTACTTTAAAATGCACCAAAAAATAAGCTGCATTGACAGATGGATATCAGGATCAATAGATGGATAGAAACGTGATAAAACAAATAAATCAAAATCTATACTGTAGACTCTAAGTGATGGGTATGTGGGTGTTCACAGTAAAATTTTTCAATTTTTCTGCATACAGATGTTGGAAAAATAAAAATCTTTAAAAAACTAAATGTGATAAACACTGAAACTCTGTATAATTACTAAGTATAAGCAGAGACTGCGTACAATATCAAGTTATATATAAACATCTAATTAAGGTTATTTTCTTCTCTTTCTAAACTTGAGTGTTGAACTTCAGTTTTACCTTCTAATTTCAGGAAAATTTTTGCTTTCACCCCAAATTTTTCTACCTTGTCGGATGTTCTCATGAATACTTCTTTCTCATTCTGTTTATGAGCAAATTTTGGGTCCAAAGCCTTCTTCCTACACAATGTGATAAGAACCACGAAGCCCCCTGGTTTGTTTTACCCCAAGAAAATAAGAGGAGAGACGTGGGTCCTCTTCTCAATGGGCTAAATAATTTATATTTTATCCAGCTCTTACAGTAGGCAATTTCTGAGGCTATTTAATCCTGCTGCTGATACTAAGTTGCTTCAGTTGTGTCCAACTCTTTGCAACCCCATGGACCATAGGCCGCCAGGTTCCTCTGTCCATGTGATTCTCCAGGCAAGAATACTAGAGTGGGCTGCCATTTCCTTCTCGAAGGATCTTCCCGACCCAGGGATCGAACCCACATCTCTTACGACTCCTGCATTGGCAGGCGGGTTCTTTCCCACTAGCACCATCTGGGAAGAGTGCATTAATTCTCCATAGAGAAATGTGGTTTTCATTGTTCAAAATTCTATCATGTTATCTCTTTCTGTAACAAGCTTCTTTTGCCCAGTATTATCTCAACCAACAAAAGCAGAGAAATCTCTGGCAGACAGGTTAGTCTGCCTTCCCCACCTTCTTCTTTGCTTACTAGCTCATAGACAAGCCAACAATTAAAATGGAGGCCTGGCAAAGAACTAAATAGACATTTCTCCAAAGAAGACATAAGGATGGCTAAGAAACACATGAAAAGATGCGCAACATCACTCGTTATCAGAGAAATGCAAATCAAAACCACAATGAGGTACCACTTCACGCCAGTCAGAATGGCTGCGATCCAAAAGTCTACAAGCAATAAATGCTGGAGAGGGTGTGGGGAAAAGGGAACCCTCTTACACTGTTGGTGGGAATGCAAACTAGTACAGCCACTATTGAGAACAGTGTGGAGATTCCTTAAAAAACTGGAAATAGAACTGCCTTATGACCCAGCAATCCCACTGCTGGGCATACACACCGAGGAAACCAGAATTGAAAGAGACACATGTACCCCAGTGTTCATCGCAGCACTGTTTATAATAGCCAGGACATGGAAGCAACCTAGATATCCATCAGCAGATGAATGGATAAGAAAGCTGTGGTACATATACACAATGGAATATTACTCAGCCATTAAAAAGAATTCATTTGAATCAGTTCTAATGAGATGGATGAAACTGGAGCCTATTATACAGAGTGAAGTACGTCAGAAAGAAAAACACCAATACAGTATACTCATGCATATATATGGAATTTAGCAAGATGGTAACGATAACCCTGTATGCGAGACAGCAAAAGAGACACAGGTATATAGAACAGTCTTTTAGACTCTGTGGGAGAGGGAGAGTATGGGATGATTTGGGAGAATGGCATTAAAACATGTATAATATCATATATGAAATGAATCACCAGTCCAGGTTCGATGCATGATACTGGATGCTTGGGGCTGGTGCACTGGGATGACCCAGAGGGATGGTACGGGGAGGGAGGAGGGAAGTGGGTTCAGGATGGGGAACATGTGTACACCCGTGGCGGATTCATGTTGATGTATGGCAAAACCAATACAATATTGTAAAGTAATTAGCCTCCAATTAAAATAAATAAATTTATATTTTAAAAAATAAAATAAAATAAAATGGAGGCCTGGTACCAAGAAAAGAGCTTTCTCCAGAGGTCCAGTGGTTGGGATTCCACCTTCCCCTGCAGGGGGTGCAGCAGGTTTGATCCCTGGTCAGGGATCCCATGGAGGCATGGTGGAACCCAAGTGAGTGTACTGGACTTCCCTTTTCTCTTAGTTGAAATAAAGTGATTGAAAGCTGAAAATGCACAGTAATTTATGTCAATTGCGGAGGCACTTGTAAAACATGTCCACAAATCCTTTGACTGTCCTCTGATGGAAAGACAGGATCTATGTTCAAGATGTGAAAGAGAAGCTGAGAAAATGAGTCTCTGGTTTTTCCAACACGAGTAAGAAATCTACTAGGGATAAAAGGTTGGGAATGGCTTTTAGGTAGTCAAACAGAACAGTCTGCCACAAATATCTTTGTAACAAATACAAAATCAAATGACTATATTATTGCTAAAGGGCTAACAAAGCAGATAATTTTATTTTCCTACAGATGATCATTTTTGAGGGCTAGTAATTTATCAAGACTTGAAAGCTATTTCTAGTCATTGAAATCAAATTACCTCAGGACAAATAATGTAATTAATTTTACTTTTTACTTAACATAATTCTCAACTTCTTTATTGTGATGCTTTGACAGCAATGCCTCTCCCTATTGTATTTCTTTGTTATGTTTTTGTCTTTGTTTAAATTGAGGTTTAACATACATACAGTACAGAAGGTGCTCCAAGTTCAAGTGTACAGCCCAATAAACTTTGATATACCTAGACACCTGGGTCACCACCACAAGACCAAGATCTAGACTATGTCCAGGATCCAGAAAGCTCTCTCATTCCCCCTCCTCTGGCAATATCCACCCTCAAGTTCAGTTCAGTCGCTCTGCTGCTGCTGCTGCTAAGTCGCTTCAGTTGTGTCTGACTCTGTGCGATCCCATAGACGGCAGCCCACCAGGCTCCCCCGTCCCTGGGATTCTCCAGGCAAGAACACTGGAGTGGGTTGCCGTTTCCTTCTCCAATGCATGAAAGTGAAAAGCGAAAGGGAAGTCGCTCAGTCATGTCCGACTCTTCACGACCCCATGGACTGCAGCCTACCAGGCTCCTCTGTCTATGGGATTTTCCAGGCAAGAGTACTGGAGTGGGGTGCTATTGCCTTCTCCGTCAGTCACTCAGTCATGTCCAAATCTTTGTGACCCCATGGACTGCAGCACACCAGGCTTCCCTGTCCATCACCAAATCCCGAAACTTGCTCAAACTCATGTCCATCGAGTCAGTGATGCCATCCAACCATCTCATCCTCTGTCATCCCCTTCTCCTCCTGCCTTCAATCTTTCCCAGCATCAGGGTCTTTTCCAGTGAGTCAGTTCTTCGCATTAGATGGCCAAAGTATTGGAGTTTCAACTTCAGCATCAGTTCTTCCACTGAATATTCAGGACTGATTTCCTTTAGGATGGACTGGTTGGATCTCCTTGCAGTCCAAGGGACTCTCAAGAGTCTTCTCCAACACCACAGTTCAAAAGCATCAATTCTCTAGTGCTCAGCTTTCTTTATATTCCAACTCTCACATCCATACATGGCTACTGGAAAAACCATAGCTTTTGACTATACAGACCGTTGTTGGCAAAGTAATGTCTCTGTTTTTTAATATGCTTCTAGGTTGGTCATAGCTTTTCTTCCAAGGAGCAAGTGTCTTTTAATTTCATGGCTGCACCCACCATCTTCAGTGATTTTGGAGCCCCCCCAAAATAAAGTCTGTCACTATTTCCAATGTTTCCCCATCTATTTGCCATGAAGTGATGGGACCGGATGCCATGATCTCCGTTTTCCGAATATTGCATTTTAAGCCAAATTTTTCACCCTCCTCTTTCACTTTCATCAAGAGGCTCTTTAGTTCTTTGCTTTCTGCCATAAGGGTGGTGTTATCTGCGTATCTGAGGTTATTGATATTTCTTCCAGCAATCTTGATTCCAGATTGTGCTTCATTCAGTCCAACATTTCACATGATATACTCCGCATATAAGTTAAATAAGCAGGGTGGCAATATGAAGCCTTGATGTACTCCTTTCCCGATTTGGAACCAGTCTGTTGTTTCATGTCCAGTTCTAACTGTTGCTTCTTGACCTGCATACAGATTTCTCAGGAGGGAGGTAAGGTGGTCTGGTATTCCCATCTTTTTTAAGAATTTTCCACAGTTTATTGTGATCCACACAGTCAAAGGCTTTGGCACAGTCAATAAAGCAGAAGTAGAGTTTTTTGCTGCTGCTGCTGCTGCTAAGTCGCTTCATTCATGTCCAACTCTGTGCAACCCCATAGACGGCAGCCCACCAGGCTCCCTCGTCCCTGGGATTTTCCAGGCAAGAGTACTGGAGTGGGGTGCCATTGCCTTCTCTGAGATTTTTTTTGAAACTGAAGTAAAAAACTTTACTTTTGGAAGTAAAGTTTTTCTAGAACTCTCTTGCTTTTTCCATGATCCAGAGGATGTTGGCAATTTGATCTCTGGTTCCTCTGCCTTTTCTAAAACCAGCTTGAACATCAGGGAGTTCACAGTTCACGTATTGCTGAAGCCTGGCTTGGAGAATTTTGAGCATTACTTTGCTAGTGTGTGAGATGAGTGCAATTGTGTGGTAGTTTGAACCATCTTTGGCATTGCCTTTCTTTGGGATTGGAATGAAAACTGACCTTTTCCAGTCCTGTGGCCACTGCTGAGTTTTCCAAATTTGCTGGCATATTGAGTGCAGCAATTTCCCAGCATCATCTTTTAGAATTTGAAATAGCTCACCTGGAATTCCATCACCTCCACTAGCTTTGTTCATAGTGATGCTTCCTAAGGCCCACTTGACTTCGCATTCCAGGATGTCTGGCGCTAGGTGGGTGATCAGACCATTGCAGTTTTCTGGGTCATTAAGATCTTCTCTATAGTTCTTCTGGGTATTGTTGCCACCTCTTCTCAGTATCTTCTGCTTCTGTTAGGTCTATACCATTCTTGTCCTTTATTGTGCCCATCTTTGCATGAAATGTTCCTTAGCTATCTCTAATTTTCTTGAAGAGATCTCTAGTCTTTCCCATTCTATTGTTTTCCTCTATTTCTTTGCATTGATCACTGAGGAAGGCTTTCTTCTCTCTCCTTGCTATTCTTTGCAACTCTGCATTCAGATGGGTATGTCTCTCCTTTTCTCCTTTGCCTTTAGCTTCTCTTCTTTTCTCAGCTATTTGTAAGGCCTCGTCAGACAATCATTTTGCCTTTTTGCATTTCTTTTTCTTGGGGATGGTCTTGACCACTGCCTCCTATACAATGTCACAAACCTCCATCCATAGTTCTTCAGGCACTCTGCCTATCAGATCTAATCCCTTGAATCTATTTGTCACTTCCACTGTATAATCATAAGGGATTTGATTTAGATCATACCTGAATGGTCTAGTGGTTTTCCCTACTTTCTTCAATTTAAGTCTGAATTTTGCAATAAGGAGTTCATGATCTGAGCCACAATCAGCTCCCAGAAGATAATCACTATTCTGATTTACATCATCATGTGTCAGTTTTGCCTTTTCTTGAACATTACAATAAAGTGCTTTATACAGTAAGTACTCTTTTGTGGCTGGCCTCTTCCATAACATCTGTGAGAATCAGTAGGAGCTTTTTGTTTATTTGCTTGTTTTCTTGTTTGATTTTGGCTGAGTAGTATTTCATTGTATGTACATATTATAAATCATCTATCAATTCTCCTACTGATGGACTTTTAGGTTGTTTCCAATTTAGGGCTATTATGAAAAGGCCACTATAAACCTAACACATGTCTTTTGACAAATTTGCACTGCTTTTCCTTGGGTGTATATCTAGAGGGGGAATTCCTGGGTCACAGGGTACAAACACATTCAGCTGTATTAAATACTGCTGAATCATTTGGCAAAGCTGCTTTATCCTCCACTGGCTTGCCATTTCCAAGGGAAGGTGTTAGTGTGGTCCCTGATTCTAGCTCTTCTAACCAATTCAGAACCTTTAAAGAGACATCTAACAACACATTCTCTATCCTGTACGACTGGCCCTGCACGGTCTTTCCAGACTTTTCTCTGTTGCTCTAACTACAAAGCCAGCTTAAGGGAACCTAGACTAAGTGAATATTTAGGTTCTCTCCCAACTTAATGAAAATAAGCAGGTAAAGGCAAACAATTTTCAGGTCTATTTTAACTGTCTCATTTCATAAACTTGAGTGATATTTTATCCCCTTTGGTTCATGCCTTTGTGGTTTAGAGAAACCAATGCAACTAAACTATGGGCATGATGTGAAAATAAACAGTAAAGTTCTTTAGGCTTCCCAGGGACAGGAAGGAGGATGGGAGGAAACTGTTGCAGAAATGTAACCATTACCGTAATCCGCCTGCAGTGCTATGAAGAAGTCATAATTATCTCACAATCTGAATTAATGCTGTGTGCTTTCCCTTGTCCTGTCAACATGTGCATGTACATTTCAAGATCAGCAGAGCTGCTCCAATGCTCAACATTCCTAGCTCCCACTGCACATGTGCGCTGATCTCACATTCCAAGGAATGATCTATAACTGCAGGACTATAAGAGCATTTTTACCCACAGCGGCCTCACCTTTTCCCTATTCAGTTCATTACTGATTTTTTGCATGGAAACTCCCATAGCATTCAACTATAATAATGACCTATTTATATACAGTATTGGATGGGGGCCTATTTCTGACATTTGTGCAGGTGCATTCTTAATTTAACTTACACAAATTCAAGAAAAATGTCATATTCTCCTGCATATGGATGTTCCCAACCTCATCTTCATTCCATTCTTGTGAGTAGTGAGAGAATCTTCCCCTTCACAGAAAAAAAACAAACTGGAGAGACACGATAATGAGAACGGAATTTAGAAAACTTTTGTGTTCATGAAATGGTCCATTTTAAGTGTGCTAAATCAGAAGCCAGAAGTTTCATTCTGGATCAGCTCTTTTATTGTTCTCAGACTTTTTCCCTAAAACACATTAAGCAGCAATGCTAAACCAAGGATGTGTGTGGTGATTTCTGACAGATTAAGTGGTCCCTGGGGTCGAAGTTCAGGGTTCCCTCATAGGCTCTGCCTCTTCAGCACCAAGACTCAGCTGACACATGGTCCTTATTGGGTCCTGACGAATTAAATGGCAAGCTCTGAGAAGGGAAGGCCAGGGCATTGGTAATTTTTTCAAGCTGTCTAGGTGAATGTAATGTACAGTCAGATTTGAGAGCCACTGGAGTCCATCCTGTCTTGCTCCAGGGGCAAGAAGAGGAAGGCGGTATCACCTACAACGCATGGCTACATACAGAATATTGCCAACACGACCTGCTTAATTCTTACATGCACTGATCAAAAAAAAAAAAAAAAAAACAGGGTGAAGTGAAATAGCAACTTTCAGTGAAGCAGAACATAAAAGAGGTTTTTTTGCTAACATATTTCACCAAAGCCATGCTTCATCCAAAGGAAAGAAGAGAGGAAACATAAGAAGGGGAAACAGGAAGAAAATGACAGTGGCAGACAGGGCAGCCAGTCAGGCTGTTCATAGGGGGTCATAATCCTAATGTTCACCAGCTTCTAAAGGTCTAAACATTTTGGTGTGCAGAATTCTGAAGGGCTTGGATATAGTTTGCTTACATAGAACATGAGCCCTGATCAATATGAGACAGTGTGTCCTAAGAGACCAGCACAGCCTCCCAAAGAGGAGTGCGTATGTGTGTGTGTGTGTGTTGATCCACTTTTTTACTAGATGAGGGGGAGGGAGCTTTATACTCCAGTAGCAGGGACATCTCAGTATCAGAGGGAGGAATAAGACATGGGAGAAGAAATGGAGAATGTCCTGGTACTAGCTCTCCAGCTACACGCAGGAGACACAGGCCAATCAAGAAAAGAACTACAGGGAAAAACTGGAAGGACCATTTTAATTAGAGACACTATGAGGCATGACTTGAGGGAGGTATAAGCAATTCTTTGGTCTCCCCGATGACAAGGCTCAATGCAGAGGTGGGGAAAGGAGTGGTCTCTTTACTCTATAGAGCACCACTATGCCTCCTAAGAATGAGTGCCTCTGTGGACACCAAGACAGTTTCCTTGACATTTCCACATGAGGCAACACAGAAAACAGGGTGGCAACCAGAAGCACCATCAAACGGCATGAGGAGCAAAAGCCATCAGCAAGGAGGACTTGGCGCATGAGAAAAACAATAGGGTTTTGCTGTCTGATGGTCTGCCAGCACACGTGAGCCTGTTTCAAATGACTAACAGAAATCCTTTTGGGGAGAAAGAGGCTTTAGGGAGGCTTGAAGTCCCTTATGAGTGAGGAAATCTAGACTCCGACTATGAATACAATTCCATCTATATCCACTAGTAAGTGAGGCCCAGGGACATTCATGTTACAGTCATTTACTGTGCGATACTGAAAAGAAAATAGCCCTGCTAAACATATGTTTCCTTTTAAATGTTTGCTTCTTTTGGTGAGTTAATAAAGACTTGTGAATAAAAGAAAGTTGTACAGCAAGGGAGATCATACTGTTGTAAAATTACTCAGAAAGGAATCAAATAATTTTCCCTGTGTATCTTACAGAAATCCATTTTTCTCTTTCACTATAATACTGAAACTTCTGAGTTGATTGGCAAATCAATCACAAAATCTTCCCCCATCCACACTCCATTAGCAAAGAAGATCATAAAATGAGAACACAGTAGAGGAACAGACAAAGGTATCTTTGGTAGGGAGGCAGATTACCACTCTTCCACCACCTCATTCTCCAGCTTATGCCCACCATTCAAGAAAGCTAAATACTGTCTAACTAGAACAACCTGTAGAATAAGGGGGCAAAAAACAACCAAGCTCCAGAGGCAGAAAATGGCTAGTGATAAACTCCTTGTTTCCCCTTGTTAGGACTTCAGTTCTCACCACGTCAATCACCCACAGTGGGCTGTATTTGTTGTCCAAGCACAGTGGCTTCTGCCTACACACATTTTAAAAAGTGGCCTCACAGAGTGAATCCAGAGAGACCAATTAGCCCATAAAAACGTTAACAAACCATTGTGGGTTAGGGAGCAAATTCCAGATCGAAAGCCTGACTCTCAATGTCTTTGCTTGATAACTTCCACTAAATACAATTTAGACAACCTCATACTTGGGATGTTCTGAACAAGGCCATCAGTGACACAATTTGGAAAAAAAGTCAAAAACATTCCTCAACTTACTGAACTGAAAGGAGGAGGGGGCAGGGGCAGTTTTTTTTTTTTTCCTACTGAAGTATTCCCCCACCCCCCCAAAATCAGTCAAGCAAAAAAATAAAAATAAACAACCAAAGCCTTAACACTGTGCTTGGGAGTTCAGGCCATAGGACCACTTTGTAAGCAAAATGACTTTATACCTGGTCGTTAGCATGCCTTGATAATTAGAATCTTTGGATGAGATCCAAGACAGAATTCCATACTCAATTCTATTTTAATATTCAGAACACTAGAGAAGTGCTTATTTGTTTCCCAAAACAAAGATAAGAGCCACCCAGGGGCTCTACTTTCTAAATAAAATCTTATTTAATAGCCCCCGGCATACCATTTGCATTGGCCAAAACACTGTTGCTATCCCATGGAGATTTACGTTAGGGAAAACAGCAAAGGGGAAGTCGCAGAATAGCTTTATTATTAGCTGGGTTTATGACCAAAATACTGATACAGAGCTCTTCTACCTAGGGTGGAGAGCACTGCTGAGGCTCAAGCTCCAGATCCAGCTCTTTGCCCCAAATCCAAACATCTGACAAGTGGAGAAAAGAGATAGCCTGGCGTCCAATGCAATGTACTGGAGGGTGAGGCTCTGACCCATGGAAGGAGAAAGCAGAAGAGCGTCAACGTGCTGCCCCAGCTTTGTGGAGGAAGAAATAGCCACATCCCCATGTCTGATCTCCGAATACAAGGACTCTGTAAGCTGGGACGCATGAAACATCCTGGGCAATTTTGAGGGTCTAGATAAGTCAAACATGTGCTTGTAATAGGGTCTGCAGGCACCAACAGTGATCTCAGTAAGGGAAAAATGTGCAGTGGGCATGCTGGTAGTGGGGAATCTGCCATATCAAGCTGACAGAGACAGCTCAAGGGGCTGAAGAAATGACAGCTAGCCATCAGGGTTTGAATTTCGAGCTTCCCACTTACCAACTTCGTGACTTTTCCAAGTCACTTCTCCTGGGCCTCAATTTCATCATCTGTACAATGAAGCTGATAACAGCACCTACCTCATACGAGTTAAATGAAATAAAACACTTAAAGCATCGAACGATGACTGGTACATCTTAAACAGTCTGTGAGCTATTATAATTTATAACTTTCTTTGACGGTTTGAAATTATTACCTTTAAAGCCAGAAATGGATTACAGATTAAAAACAGGACATTAAAAAAAAAGTGATAGGGGGTGATGAGATTGATTGGACTAGAGATGAAACAACAAAAAATAGCATATTGGAATCAAATGAATCTTTCTCTAGCAATTGACAGTACATAAAATGAAAATAATGAACCTAAAATGCTCTCAGGATGTCATTAAAGACAGAATAAAATGGTGGCTGAATTTGTTATAGGTGCTAAGCTTTTATCATGTTAAAATAGTGCACGAGTCATCAACAGAGTTGAGGCAGTGAAATTTTTCAAAATAGTTATGTGGTGCCTGCCAAGGTACAACATCATTTTGAAACAACACACAGTGAGCATAAAAATAAGGCTCATGGTTCTTTCAGCATACATTAAACAACTTAATGTTATTGAAAAAATTATGCAAACAAAATTTAAATCTGATTATATAAGTATACATAGGATCTTTCAAAGCAAGATGCCATAACACACAGACAGAAAAGCTTACTAGAAAGAGCCAATAGAAAAATGGACAAAAGACTTAAAATCAGACATTTAACAAGAGAGGCTATCCAAATAAGTGTTATACGTAAAGGGGCCCCACTTAGTCATCAGGGAAATACAAATTAAAACTGCAATGCTGTATCACTGCATTTCTACAGAATAGCTTAAATTAAAAAAAAAACCAATATCAAGTGTTAAGGGTGTGGAGCAACTAAAACTCTCAATGTTACTGGGGGAGAATAAACTGGTTCAAATACTTTGGGAAAGTATTTGTCAATATTTAGTAAAATTGAACATAAGCACTCCCTGTCAGGCATCAATTACATGCTGAGTTACATACCCAAGTGAAATGTATACAAATGTCCACTGAAAGGCATGTACTAGAATGTTTATGGCAGCACTATTCATAATAGCCAAACACAGGAGACCACCAAATGGCTGTCAGCAGGAGAATGGATAAGAACATTCTGATACCCTCACACGAGGGAATGCAATACAATGAGACGAAATGAACCACAACTACACAAAAACCCAATGAATCTCATGAAAAAAATGTTGACAAACATAATCCAGGCACAGAAGAGCATGTACTGTATGCTGTATGATTCTGTTAACATAAATTCAAAAGCAGGCCAACCTAATTTATAGTGTCAGCTGTCAGGAGAGTGGTTTCTCCCAGAAGACAGTGATAGAGGCAGCACGAACAGCATCTGGAGTTGCGCTAAGTATGTGAACATTTGTTAAGCTTTTCGGTTATGGTCTGTGCACTTTTCTGTAAGTATGGCATACTTTAGTAAAAGGTTCACATTTAACAATGCTTAGTAAATGCTGATCTACTCATATTGCAACATAAATGGAAGTTCCATGAAGGGAAGAGATATTTGTCTCTTTTATTCACTGATGTGCCTTATGTATCAAAAACAGTGCCTGATAGACAGTAGGTGCTCAACAAATATTTACTGAATGAGTGGTAGATAAGCAAACTGCTCCAAACATATAATTTTACCATCATGTGAAAAAGCTAAAACAGAATCCCAGAGCACACATATTTGATGAATTGGTTCAAGGACTGATGATATATGAAGTCCAAAATTCAGCTGCATAAGATTATGGATTCATGTATTTCTCCTTTTTGCCTAGTTGTAATATATGTTGTGCCAGGTAACTATGAAGAAAACTTTAAGTATGTAAACCACTTATCACTTATCTAACAGAACTATGTCTTTAAGTATGTTAATAAGATTTAATTTACTTCCAAGAAGTTAATAACATGGTGAGCCCTTTACTGAATAAACTGGAGAAGAAAGGGCTTCTATCAATGCTGGGACCACAATGTCTCCAACTATAGGAGTTCTTATTCTAGTTAGACAATCTCTAAGCATTAATAAGATGTCAGCATATCTCAAAATAGGGTTGAATAATGCCATGCAAACTGTCAATTTTATTAAGGAGCAGATTTTAAATTGCAGACTTTTCAGAAATGTTTGTAATTATATAGGCAGCAAGTATCAAAATTTCCTTTTTTAACTTGAAGGCCAATAGCTGTCTCAAGGCAAGATGCAAGTACCAATTCTTCAAATAAAACAAGAAAGTGGTATTTTTTTAATGAAAGAATTTGTTGCAGGGACAGATTTCCATTTTGCCCTCCTTTCTTTAATAGTAAAGCAATATATAATAAATATAATAAAACATCTAGCCAAAAACTATACAACTGACCCTTGAACAACATAGGGGCTAGTGGTGCTGATCACTGACCAGTCCAAAATCTATGTATATCTATACAGTTGACCATCTCTATCCACAGTTCCACAACACAGATTCAACCCACCTTGGATAGTATAGTACGTATAGAACATATTTAATGAAAAAAAGTCCATGTGTAACCGGATCCACACAGTTCAAACTCATTTTGTTCAAGGGTCAACTGTATTTCACAGCCTCCCTTGCAGCCAGGTGTGATCATGGTGACTGGGATGCAAGTGAAAATGTTATGTGCTTCTTCTAGGTCATACTTATAAAAAGAATGGGTGAGTTGTCCTGCTCTCCCTTCCTACATACCCACTGGCGGCAGCATGCACTCACAACCATTTGAGACCATGACAAGGAAGCCACACATTGAGGATGGCAGATTAGCAAAACAGCTGTGCCTGGAGCTCTGAATTTAAGTGGCCGAGTCACCCTCCTAGCCCTGGATTGCCCTCATCTGGATCACTGCATAAAAGGGAAATACTCTTCTATTTTGTTTAAACCATAATATTGAGGAGTCTCTTTATACAACAACTCACATTAAACCATAATGAATACAATGAATCCACTAACTAAAAGATCCCTGAATTAAAACATAGCACACTCACTCAATATAGCTTTAAAGGAAAGGAAAGTGAAGTCACTCAGTCGCGTCCGACTCTTTGCGACCCCATGGACTGTAGCCCACCAAGCTCCTCCGTCCATGGGGTTCTCCAGGCAAGAATACTGGAGTGGGTTGCCATTTCCTTCTCCAGGGGATCTTCCCAACCCAGGGACTGAACCCGGGTTTCCCACATTGGAGGCAGACGCTTTAACCTCTGAGCCACCAGGGAACCCCAATATAGCTTTATAGTTTCTCAATTTCCCACACCCTGAATGGTATATAGAATGACTGCCTCCCCAATTCCCCACTTCCTGAATTTCTTGGGAACCTATAAATGTTAACTTACATGGCAAAAGAGACTTTAAAGATGAGATTACGCTTAGGATCTTGAGATGGGGAGAGCCCCGTGGATCACCACAGGTGGACTCAATGCAATCACAAGGGTCCTCAGAAGAGGGAGATGAGAGGATGAAAGTCAGAGGAAGAGATGTGATGATGGAATCAGAGTTTCAAGTGATGTACTATGAAAATGGAGGAGGGATGAGAAAAGGAAAGCAGGTGGCCACCAGAAGCTAGAAAAGGCAAGGAGACTGATTCTCCGGAAGTAATTCAGCTGTGCTGACACCTTCATTTTAGCCCCCTAAGATCCATGACAGACTCCTGACCTCCAGAGCCATAAGATAACAAATCTGTGGTAACATGTAGCAGCAATAGGAGATGGAGACACTCAATTTGCCTCAGCCACAAGGGTCTTTCAGTTTTTCAAACACATTGAGCTCTTTCATGCCTTAGAACCACTGTCCATGCTCTTCCCACTGTCTGGAATTGTCTGGAATAATTTGTGTTCTTCCAAGTTATTAAATGTCAGGTTCCTTCCTGCTTAGAGGGCTCACTGTGAATGTTATCTCCTCGGCGAAGCCTTCCCTACCCACCCAATGTGAAGTAGTCACCCCATCACTCTCTCTCACAGTATGCTGTTCTTTTCCATCATAATATGGAAAAACCTGTTATTTGTAATAATCTAGTTGTTTGTTTCCTTATAAATGGCTCATCAGCCCTACTAAACTGTGTGTTCCGTGAGGATCGCATCTATTTTCATCATCATTTGTGAACTGTGAACCTGGAATGGATCTTCCATAAAAAATGTGTTAAATGGATGTTTAATATTAAAGCAATATGGAGTTACACTGTTACCGAGCTTTTAAGCTTCAAATAAATGTCAGAAAGGAAACTGAAACATAGTATGGAGTCCTCAAAAAGAACAAAATGTACGTGATTGTTTTGAAAATTTGAGAGAATATCTTACAAAAAAGGACAGTAAGAGATCAGACTCCTTCAAATGACATCACAAATTGTGTCATAAGATATTGATTTTAACTGATTAGAAATTCTTTTGCTGACTCTCCAAATTGTATACTTATTGGTTAAAAAAAGAAAAAAGCTTTTCAGGTATTGCTAATGATTAACTTTGGAATTACAATGTCTCATAACTCCTCTTACATTATTCTAGATGAGCTGACATTCAGATGAGTCATAACATTCCATGGCAAGCTATTACAAACTATTACCATTTGTAACTTATTACCATTTGAAACTACTTATCTGTATGAGCTAAGGGTTTTTTTTGAAACTACACTGTTAAAGCAAAATACAAAAGTAAATTGGCTACTGAAAGCAGGGTCACAGAAGTATTTGTACACCCATGTCCACAGCAGCATCATTCACAATAGCTGGGGGAAGGAACCCCAAGTGTACATCAGGGGATCAAAAGATAAACCAACTGTAGTATATACATACAATGGAATATTTTTCAGCCTTGAAAAGGAAGAAAATGCTGACACATGCTACCACACAGATGAACCTTGAGAACATAATGTTAAATGAAATAAGCCAGTCACAAAAAGACAAATACTGTATGGTTCCACTTATATGAGGTACCTAGGGTAGTCAGATTCAAAGGGACAGAAAGTAGAAGGGTGGTTACCAGGGGCTGGGGTAGGGGGAACTGGGGAGTTATTGTTTAACAGCTATAGAGTTCTAGTTTTTGTAGGTTGAAAAGAGTTCTGGAGACATCAATGTGAATGTACTTAATACTAGTGAGCTATATACTTAAAAATAGTTAAGATGTATGGAAGCTTCTCAGAAAACTTAACATAGAACTACAATATGATCTAGCAATACCACTCTTAGGCATATATCTGGACAAAACTATAATTCAAAATGATACAAGCACCCCTATGTTCATAGCAGCACTAGTCACAATAGCCAAGACAGGGAAACAACCTAAATGTTCATCGACAGAGGAATGGAGAAAGATGTGGTATACACAGACACTGGAACACTACTTGGTCATAAATAAGAATGAAATAATGCCATTTGCAGCAACATAGATGCAACTAGAGATTACCATACTCAGAGAAGCAAGTCAGAAAGAGAAAGACAAACACCATATGATAGCACTTATCTGTAGAATCTAAAATATGACACAAATGAACATACTTATGAAGCAGAAACAGACTCACAGACCTAGAAAAGAGACTTGCGGTTGCCAAGGGGGGCAGGGAGAGATGGCCTGGAGTTTGGGATTAATAGATGCAAATTATTACATGCAGAATGGATGGAAGACAAGGTCCTACTGTGTAGCACAGGGAATTGTATTCAATATCCTGAGATAAACTATAATGGAAAAGAATATATATAACATCTTAAGGAAAAATCTGAGTGAACTTTTTGGCCAACACAATATATATACATATAACTGCAAAGCAAAAATTAACACATTATAAATCAACTATACTTCAATAAAAAATAGTTATGATACATGTCATGTGTATTTTACCAGTTTTTTAATTAATTATTTTAATTGGAGGAAAATTACTTTACATAATGTAATGGATTTTGCCATATATCAACATGAATCAGCCACAGGAACATACGTGTTTACTGTAATTTTTAAAATTTTTTAATTTAAAAGACAGTCCACTCTATATAAAACCCCAGAAAAGCAAATTGAAACAACAGATTACCACTGCATACCTACTAGAATGCCAAAATCTGAACCCTGATGACACCATATGATGACAAAGATGTAAAACAACGGGAACTATCATTCATTGATGGTGGGAAAGGAAAATGGTACAGCTACTTTGGAAGATATCTGGCAGATTTTTACAAAAGAAACAAAGCATTTTCACCACATGATACAGTCATCATTTCCTTGGTATTTACTCAAATAAGCTGAGAAAACATGTCCACTCAAAAATCTGTATATGGCAATTTATAGCAGCTTTATTCTTAAGTTCCAAAACTTGAAAGCAACCAAAATATTGTTCAGTAGGTGATGAATACATAAACTGGGGTACATCCAGGCAACTAGATACTACTCAGCCCTGAAAAGAAATGAGCTAGTAAGCCATAGAAAGATATGCAAGAACCTTTAATGTACGCTACTAAGTGAAAGAAGCCAACCAGAAAAGGCTACATACTGTATGATTTCAACTATATGGCATTCTGGAAAAGGAAAAAATAACCTATGGAAACAGTAAAAGATCAGTGGTTGCCAAAGGATTAGGCAGCAAAGATGAAAGGGTAGGCTGATAGGATTCTTAGGGCAGTAAAAATACTCTGTATGATACCATACCATAATACGTGTCATTACACATGGATACATGTCATTATACATTTATCGAAGCCCACAGACTGCCAACACCAATGATGAACCATAATATAAACTAGGAACTTTGAATGATTATGATGTGTCAATGTAGGTTCATCAGTTATAACAAACGTACCATCCGGTGGGGATGTCGATAGTTAGGGAGGCTGTGCATGTGTTGGGAAAGGGGTATGTGGGATATCTATGTGCCTTCCTATTAATTTTGCTATGAACCTTAAAACTTCTCTAAAAAATAGTATTTTAAAAATACCAGAAGAAAGGACTTTCCTGATGGTCCAGTGGTTAAGAATCCACCTGCCAACGGAGGGGACACAGATTTGATTCCTGGTCCAAGAGGATGCCACATGCCACGGAGGCACTAAACTCATGTGCCAATCATTTAGCCCATGTTTTAGAATCCATGCTCTGCAACAAGAGAAGCCACCGCAGTGAGGAAACTGCACACTACAGAGTAGCCACTGACCACTGCAATTAGCAAAAGTCTGCATGTATCAGCAAAGACCCAGTGCAGCCCCCCAAAAATGTATAAATATTTTTTAAAATATTAGAAGAAAAATCTTACACAATTATCCATGATAAGGAATGGGGCAGGGGAAACCATGATGGAACTATTGATTTATTTAATGTCATGTATGAATCTCAAATTCATTATGTTAAGTGAAGTAAGCCAGTCTCAAAGAATTACATATTGCATTATTTCATTTAATGATATTCTGGAATAGTGAAAACTCTAGGGACAGAAAATATATCAGTGGTTGCTATAGTAGGAAGAGAGGGTAACATGAAGAGGTATAGAGGAATTTGGGAGGGGTGAAGAAACCATTTTATATTTGACTGAGCTGATTATTATACCACTGTACGTATTTGTCAAAACTCTCAACTCTAAAATAGAAATATGGATTTTACTGTATGTAAATGATACCATAATAAAAATGTAAAAAGTAAAAAATGAAATAAAATAAAATTTTTTATTTAAAAATAAATAAATTGGCTAGTGATATTAACATAAGACTACAACTTATATATGTATAAAGATAAGCACAAATCTATTAATAATGCCAGCTTCTCTACTTTTAGATGTGCTTGAAATTTTTCATTTAAAAAAAAAAAAGGAAGAGGAAGAGGAGAAAGAGAAGGTTGGTTTATATTCTGCATACAATGCCCAGGTCAGCCCACTGAAGTCCTCCACCTTGAATAACAGCCAGTAACAGCCAATGCCGGCTGAGGCTGGAGATACAAAGGGGGCATGAGGACCCTCAGCAGGTGAGGTCTGGAATTGGTTATGCTGCTCCTGACAGATGACCCAAAGTGACTATGTTAATAACTGGACACACACAGCACTGGGCACTGCAGTTCTTCCCTGACCTCCACAGTCACCTATACGAAGGTACTTCAATCACAGGTTCTTGCTTTGTACCTAGCTCTTTCCTGGAATAGAAGTCTATTCTAAATCTGTCTACCTACCTGAGAGCTTCACAGCCTGCCTCCTTCCTGTCTTTTCCTTTATCATCCCAGACTCTGTGTCCAATTTCTCCCTCAAAGAACAATAATAAAAATATAGCAAGCATTTGAAGGGTACTCGCTGTGTGCCAGGCATAGTTTCAAATGCATTACATATGATGGTCACTGACTCCTCACAATAACCCTATGATCTCAGCACCATTTTTACCTCCACTTTGCAGATGAGGAGACTGAGGCACTGACTGGTTTAAGCTGGCACTGCTACGGGAACAGTGGAGCTGAGATTCAGATGCAGGTACTGGGGGCCCAGAGTTCTTGGCTTCCCATGTTTGGCTATCTATATACCTTTCACAAATAGAGTATTCATATCACTTTCTAACAAACCCAGTTTAACCCACCCTTGCTAACTTCCCAAGGCTTCTGAGTGCTTTATTCAAGGTCAATAGCTGTGATGTTCAAGCAGCTGAAACTGGAAAAGCTGCATCCAGAGAAGGCCTGCCATTGACAGGCTTCCTGGCTCCCTCAGAGGGTCCTGCATCCATGCTTGGTGTCCCCAACGCTTGACCTCTTAAGCAACAGGGTGTGTGAGCTGGGAAGGCAATTCTGATCCACACACCAAATGGTCCAGGGAGCATCTGACATACCTACAGAGCTCTTCATAATGGTATTTGACCCGTGCTAGAAGTCTCCCACTTGAAGAAAATAGTATTTGTATGTTGAGGGAGACACAGAGAGGATACATTATAGTGTGACAGATGGAGATGGATTTACTCAGACATTAATAGTATCAAGACAAATTTTCAAGGACACCTGGGAATACATTACTGACACATTACAGGAATACACTGATACACTTTTATTCCCATAGCATGCAGAAAACACTTTTCCTTTACAATTTGAAAGAAAACTGTATTCCAGGGAATGGAGGTGGGAAAAGGCACAAAGGTGGTCAAAAGGCACAAACTTCCAATTTAAATACTGAGGATAAAATATATAACACGATAAATATAATTCACACTGCTGATGTTATATATGAAAGTTAAGAGTAAATCCTAAGAGTTTTAATCACAAACATTTTTTTGTAGTTCTTTAATTTTTTATCTATATGAGATGGATGCTCACTAAACTTACTGCAGTAATCATTTCATGATGTAGGTAAAGCAACTCATTATTCTACACACCTTAAACTTACACAGTGCTGTATGTCAATTATATCTCAGTAAAATTGGAAGGAAGGGAGGGAACAAGGAAAGGAGAGAGGGAAAGAAAACAAAAACTGCAACCCAATGACAGGCAAATCTTTTAATTTTATCTTATAGACTAAAGCTTAAAATTTTTGAAAGTTTTGGGCATCCTTTCTTCATTGGTGAGAGGAAAGCATTTGGGGCAAGAAATTAACCAAGATCAAGTCTCTTTTGCTATCGTTTACACATCATGTGGCTTACTATTAATATGCTGTGCTGTGCTGTGCTTAGTCACTCAGTCCTGTTCGACTCTTTGCAGCCTCATGGATTGTAGCCCACCAGGCTCTTCTGTCCATGGGGATTCTCCAGGCAAGAATACTGGAGTGGGTTGCCATGCCCTCCTCCAGGGGATCTTCCCAACCCAGCAATAGAACCCAGGTCTCCCGCATTGCAGGTGGATTCTTTACCAGCTGAGCTACCAGGGAAGCCCCATTAACATGCTGCTGCTGCTGCTGCTGCTGCTGCTGCTGCTGCTGCTGCTGCTGCTGCTGCTGCTAAGTCACTTCAGTCGTGTCCGACTCTGTGCGACCCCATAGACGGCAGCCACCAGGCTCCCCCGTCCCTGGGATTCTCCAGGCAAGAACACTGGAGTGGGTTGCCATTTCTTTCTCCAATGCATGAAAGTGAAAAGTGAAAGGGAAGTCGCTCAGTCGTGTCCAGCTCTTAGCGACCCCATGGACTGCAGCTTACCAGGCTCCTCCGTCCACGGGATTTTCCAGGCAAGAGTACTGGAGTGGGGTGCCATTGCCTTCTCCGCATTAACATGCTAATCCTTCCTAAATATATTATATATGCATACATATATATATAATCAAAATTTACATATATAAAACATAAATACATATTTATCTCATTGTTTAAAAGTTAATTCCTCCCAAATTTATTATACATATGTGCATACATACACATTTTTATATACATTTGTGTAAACATTTAATACAATGCCAACCAATCCTATAGGTCTGGCTTGGGAATACGGGAAAATGATTTAAAAGCTCATATGGAAGAATAAATGGCTGCAAATTGATTGCCAGGATACTTTTAAGTAAAAAAAAATGGTGGAGAATTATCTTGCTCAATTTTAAACATTACTGTAAAAATACTAAAACAAAAATAGCCCAGTATTAGTACAGGAATAAATACATAGGTCAGTGGAATACAATGGAGAGTTCAGAAATAGAGCCAAACATATATGAGAACTCAGCACAGGAGCAAAGATTCCACAAAGGAGAAATTTCCACAAATGTGGAATTTCACATCTTTGTCAAAAGGTTGGATTATTTAATATACCGGGCTGACATAATTGCTAACTAGATCTTTACCGCATACCATGTAATAAATACAAATCAGAATAATGAGAAAATTTAGTAGAGTTTTCTATTATCTTAGAGTAGGATAAATCTTCTGAAGATAGGTAACCCAGGAACCATAAAAAAAAAAAACAAACAAAAAAGATGTACACTTAAGTGTATTTTTTAAATCTTAATTTTTGTATGGCAAAAGAGACCATAAGCAAGGTAAGACATACTGGGAGAAATAGGCAATTAGAAATAGAAGAGGAAATTTAAATAGCTGAAAATTATAAATCATTTAATAAGCTACACAGTCTCATTAGTAGTAAAAGAAATGCAAAATAAAATACAAATTTTTGCCCAACAGATGGGAAGGGTGGAGATTAAAAGGCATTTATATCCAGTGATGTTGAAAAGCTGGAGAAACAGGCACTTTTGTATACTATTGGTAGAAGTATACTACAAATTTTTTGCAAAGTTTATAACATCAAATAAATAACAATAAGTAAATGTCAAATAAATAAATGTCAAAATTAAAAATATACATGCCTCTTTTCCCATTGGGGAATCTATTCCTTGGAAATGAAAGCAATAATACTTAAGAATACTTAAATACAAGCAAGAAAGCTTATTGGGATATTTCAATGGCAAAAGAATGGCAACAAACTGAATCTCCACCAAGAAAGGAATAGCTTGAATAAACTGCAGCTCATTTATCCATATAACCAAGTTATATGATGTAATTAACATTATACTTATTTTAAAAGAATGCTGAAGAAAAAATGTGCCTTTACAATGGAGACACTTAGTGGTCACTACCTTAACCAAGGCTTTCTCTGATGGCTCAGTGTAAAGAATCCACTTGCAGTGCATGAGATTCAGGAGAGAGACCTGGGTTTGATCCCTGGGTCAGGAAGATCTCCTGGAGGAGGAATGGCAACCCACTGCAGTATTCTTGCTAGGAAAATCCCATGGACAGAGGAGCCTGGCGGGCTACAGTCCATGGGGTTATGAAGAGTTGGACATGACTGAGCAACTACACACAAAGTACCTTAACCAAATCATCAAATTATTTGGAGTAGGACAGTCTGATGTCATATGACAGAAGTACACAGAATCATCTACAAACTATTCTGGCCAAATATGGAAGTTTTTTTCCTACTTGAAAGTGAAACTGAAAGTATTAGTCGCTCAGTCATGTCCAATTCTTTGTGACCCAGTGGACTGTAGCCCGTCAGGCTCCTCTGTCCATGGGATTCTCCAGGCAAGAATACAGGAATGGGTAGCCATTGCCTTCTCCAGGGGATCTTCCCAACCAGGGATCAAACTCAGGTCTCCCGCATTGCAGGCGGATTCTTTAGTCGTAGTCAGAAGGCAAGCCCCTTTTTTCTCCTTAGCCATTGCCAAATGTTTTGCCAAATTCCAAGAAACACAGGGATTAGGAAAATAAGTTAAACAACACCCTCAGGAAATAAACAGATAAATAAAAATGTGGGATATTCTGCAAGACAACTGAACTGGTCTCTTCCAAAGACTAAGGGGGAAACAAGGTTGTAAACTATTTTAAATTAAAAGACACTAAGGAGGCAAAAACTAATGGAAAAGCATGAACTTTGATTGGATTCTTGTTCTAAAAAGGAAGCTATAAGAGTATTTCAGTCTAGGTTTCATGCAGGATACAGGATGCTTGGGGCTGGTGCACTGGGATGACCCAGAGAGATGGTATGGGGAGGGAAGTGGGAGGGAGGTTCAGGATTGGGAACTCATGTACACCCGTGGCAGACTCATGTTGATGTATGGCAAAACCAACACAGTATTGTAAAGTAAAATAAAGTAAAATTTTAAAAAAAGAGTATTTCAGGGATGATTAGGGAAATCTGAATATAAAGTGGATACAGGAAGATAAAATATTTGTTGAATTTTTTAAGGTATGATAATGGTTCCCCTGGAGGAGGGCACGGCAACCCACTCCAGTATTCCTGCCTGGAGAATCCCCATGGACAGAGGAGCCTGGTGGGCTCAGTCCATAGGGTCACAAAGAGTCAGACACAAATGAAGCAACTTAGCACAGCATGCAATGGTCTTCTGAGGATGTATGAGAAGGTCCTTATTTTGCTAGAAAATGCAAGCTGAAGCATTTATGGCAAGGTATCCTAATGCCCAATTCACTCTGTCTCAAATGACTCAGAAAAAAAAATTAGATTACACTGTATCAAAACTGCCATTTTAGTATGTGGCAGCTGAGTGTTAGCAACTTTACATGGCACACCCTGACAAATGGGTGGAGGAGAGCATGAACACAAATACAGCAAAATGTTAACAATAACTGCATCTAGATGAAGGTCGCATAAGTCTTCATTACTATTATTTCACCTTTTCACAATGAAAACCAAAGAGAAAAAGCTGACCTACATCCATTGGCCTGGATGGATTAACGATATATTATTTGGATTTCTTTTTTTAATGCTAAGAAACATATAGAGAAGAGACCCATCAATGAGTGGAATAGGGGACAACCTATATGTTTCTATGTATATGTCCAACCGTGATGAAGAGTATTCACTGTGAATTAAGCTATTAACATTGTTTATCTGAATAGAGGACAGTGTTCAGAAAAAGATAAATAACTTATGAAAACTTAACTTGCTTTATGCATCAAGTGGCCAAAGTATTGGAGTTTCAGTTTCAGCATCAGTCCTTCCAATGAATATTCAGGACTGATTTCCTTTAGGATGGACTGGTTGGATCTCCTTGCAGTCCAAGGGACTCTCAAGAGTCTTCTCCAACACCACAGTTCAAAAGCATCAATTTTTCATCACTTAGCTTTCTTTATAGTCCAACTCTCACATCCATACATGACTACTGGAAAAACCATAGCGTTGACTAGTTTTCTTTAACAGGAATCTTTTGTTCATACAACGTGTCCTTTGTTGTAGAACTCCTATATATTCCTAGCTTACCCCTCACCTTCTGGAGCAGTCTCTCAAGGTTACTTGAGATGTTGCCTCCTATGCTTGAAGTCCTAAAAATTCCCATAGAATAAAACATAACTCTCAACTTTCAGATTGTGAATTATTTTTTAGTCAGGTCAACAAAGATATCTCCCAGGATTTTTAACCCTGTATTTTCATTTAGATCAGGGCTTGGCAAACTATATCCTATAGCCAAATCTACTCTCTACCCATTTTTTGTCTTTATGCTTTATGCTTGTATAAGAGCAAAAAGCAAGAGTTATAACTCAGATGGGCACAATAAAGGACAGGAACCCATTTTTGTAAATAAAGTTGCATTGGAGCACAGCCACACCCATTCACTTACAAGTGTCTATGGCCAATTTCACGATTCAGTGGCAGTTGGTGAATAGTTGTGAAAGAATGTATGGCCCTCAAAGCTTAGAATATGATCAGGTTCTTTGTGGAAAAAATGTTGCTGATCCTTTATTTACATGATCAGCTTAACTGATGTCCTGGGTACCTGAATGGTGTGCCTTATAATGGAAGGCTATTATCTCATTTCAGTGTGCTAGTCTTCAAATGAGGAGAAGGCGATGGCACCCCACTCCAGTACTCTTGCATGGAAAATCCCATGGATGGAGGAGCCTGGTAGGCTGCAGTCCATGGGGTCACGAAGACTGAGCAACTTCCCTTTCACTTTTCACTTTCATGCATTGGAGGAGGAAATGGCAACCCACTCCAGTGTTCTTGCCTGGAGAATCCCAGGGATGGGGGAGCCTGGTGGCTGCCGTCTATGGGGTCACACAGAGTCGGACACGACTGAAGTGACTTAACAGCAGCAAGACTGCTTTAATTCTGACCTAGTGGGAAAAGAATACAGGTAGGCTTAAAAATCAGCTTCAGGAAGGCAACATCATCCTTTAAGTTAATATTGATAACGTAAACGTTGTTCACACACTTTGCTAGTGTTTCATATATATTGCATAATTTGGCTTTACGCATGTATAAGAGCAAGAAGCTATAACTCAGATGGGCACAATAGAAGACAGAAACAGTATGGACCTAACAGAAAAGATATTAAGAAGAGGTGGCAAGAATACACAGAAGAACTATACAAAAAAAGATCTTCATGGAAAAAAAAGATCTTTATGACCCAGATAACCACAATGGTTTGATCACTCACCTAG
The DNA here is from genome assembly GCF_001704415.2 of Capra hircus. Classification (NCBI taxonomy): domain Eukaryota; kingdom Metazoa; phylum Chordata; class Mammalia; order Artiodactyla; family Bovidae; genus Capra; species Capra hircus. The sequence continues at coordinate 45,091,067 of NW_017189516.1, forward strand.
AGCCAGACATCCTGGAGTACAAGGTCAAGTGGGCCTTAGGAAACATCACTACGAACAAAGCTAGTGGAGGTGATGGAATTTCAGCTGAGCTATTTTAAACCCTAAAAGATGATGCTGTGAAAGTGCTGCACTCAATATGCCAACAAATTTGGAAAACTCAGCAGTGGTCACAGGACCGGAAAAGGTCAGTTTTCATTCCAATCCCAAAGAAGGGCAATGCCAAAGAATGCTCAAACTACTGCACAATTGCACTCATTTCACATGCTAGCAAAGTAATGCTCAAAATTCTCCAAGTCAGGATTCAACAGTATGTGAACCGAAAACTCCCAGATGTTTAAGTTGGATTTAGAAAAGGCAGAAGAACCAGAGATCAAATTGCCAACATCTGTTGGATCATCAAAAAAGCAAGAAAATTACAGAAAAACATCTACTTCTGCTTCATTGACTACACTAAAGCCTTCGTGTGGAAAACAACAAACTGGAAAATTCTCAAAGAAATGGGAATACAACTAAATTAATTTTAAAAAAGAAAAGAAATGGGAATACCAGACCACCTTATCTGCCTTCTGCAAAACCTGTATGCAGGTCAAGAAGCAACAGTTAGAACTGGACATGGAACAATGGACTGGTTCAAAATTGGGAAAGGAATACATCAAGGCTGTATATTGTCACCCTGCTTATTTAAATTATATGCAAAGTACATGAGAAGAAATGCTGGGCTGAGTGAAGCACAAGCTGGAGTCAAGATTGCCACGAGAAATAACAATAACCTCAGATATGCAGATGACACCAACTTTACGGCAGAAAGCAGAGGAACTAAAGAGCCTCTTGATGAAGATGAAAGCGGAGAGTGAAAAAGCTGGCTTAAAACTCAACATTCAGAAAATGAAGATCATGGCATCCAGTCCCAGCACTTCATGGCAAATAGATGGGGAAACAGTGGAAACAGTGGCAAACTTTATTTTCTTGGGCTCCAAAATCACTGCAGATGGCGACTGCAGCCATGAAATTAAAAGACACTTGCTCCTTGGAAGGAAAGCTATGACAACTTAGACAGCGTATTAAAAAGCAGAAACATTACTTTGCCAACAAAGGTCTGGATAGTCAAAGCTATGGTTTGTCCAGTAGTCCTGTATGGATGTGAGAGTTGGACCATATAGAAAGTTGAACACCAAAGAACTGATGCTTTTGAACTGTGGTGTTGGAGAAGACTCTTGTGAGTCCCTTGGACTGCAAGGAGATCCAACCAGTCCATCCCAAAGGAAATTAGTCCTGAATATTCACTGGAATGACTAATGCTGAAGCTGATGCTCCAGTACTTTGGCCACCTGATGCAAATAGCTGACTCATTAGAAAAGACCCTGGTGGTGGGAAAGACTGAAGGCGGGAGGAGAAGGGGATGACAGAGGATGAGATGGTTGGGTGGCATCACTAACGTGATGGACATGAGTTTGAGCAAGCTCCAGGAGATGGTGAAGGACAGGGAAGCCTGGCGTGCTGCAGTCCATGGGGTCGCAAAGAGTCGGACACGACTGAGCAACTGAACAACAACAAATAACTCGTGTCATGATAGCGTCTAACAAAAATAACGCTACAGTCCACTAACGGTCCTTTTTTCTCTTAAAAGGGTCTGAACATGTCTGAAAAACCTCCATAATAAAAGTGTAGAGTTAATTAATTACACAATTGAAGGGAACAAAATTTACTCATAGTTGAGAAATACTTTAGTGTTGAAATCCCAGCCAAGGAAAGAGAAGCTAAGAAAATTCTTTCTAGGTCTAATTATGCAAGCTGAATCATTGATTCAAACTTGTTTTATATTTTATATATTTAAACAATATACTATAGTATATCATGGAACTTTCTTCCTTGGATTTCTTTTTCTAAGAGACTCTAAACTTCCAAGCGAAGGCTTAGCCCATCTTCCCCTCTGATTTAGACAACGGCCTATTCTAAATCATTTCCAGATTCCCTTCCATATTTTGAATTTATAATTGAGAAGTAAATTCCTCTTACTTTCACACGCAGTCCAAACACTTCACACACAACTCACAAACACCAGCACTTAGTTTATATCCTAAACTTGAGAACAGCCCACACCAATGCTTTTCAGCTTCTAATGGAGATATTTCAAGGCTGACATTTTCTCCAAACAAACTAAAAAACAGGATTTTTTTTTAAAGCCATTACATGTGAGCATACTTTCAAACACTTCTTAAATGAGCACTGGCAAAAATTAACCTCCACAAGGACCTGGTTAACTAACACATCCTGCAAAATGCAGTCAGATTCCTTCGGCTCTGCCTCTCAGCGTGCTCCTCAATCTGAGAAGCCTGTCTGCAAGGAAGATGATGCAATAATCATGTGTCTACAATTCCATTATGGTATAATTAATCTTAATTACACATTAAATTCTGCCTGAATTAAAAGACTCACATAGCTTGAATCTTGTTTGTGTTGCCTCTAATTTTACCATGTTATTTTGAGAAATGTAAAATAATAAACCTTCTAAAGCAAAATGGTGACTTTAGGGACCCTGTTCTTTGGGGCTCTTAACGGTTCCTGGTCAGCCCAGGCCATTTTTCCCATTCGCCCAGGACCAGGTGAGGAGTGTCCCGCGTCCCTTTCTCCCATTCCCAGGCTGGGAAGCAGTCAGCACATGGGAAAGGAAGTGGGGATTACACAGCCAGTCACCTGACAGTGGTGGGCGTCACCCGCCCAGCTCTGTGTTTCTGTTACTCTTCATTGCTCTGAAGGCTGACTAGCGATTTTGCATTTGCCTCCTTTTCCGTGAACCATTGTGAGAATTTCCTGGGTTCTCTTTCAATCTTCCCTCTCTTGCTTTCACAGGCACTTATTAACCTTTTTGGAGCTTCTCCAGGCACACCCAGCAACTCCTACAAGAGCAAAGGATCTTCTTAGAAGGTTGAAAGCTGCACCCATGGCAGCACCTTTATTATGGTACAATTCAGACACAGCCTGTATTATCTGGGAGGCCAGTATCATGAGATCGTTTTTTCTGTTTGTACCTACTAAACCATGATGCAAATGAGGGCTTCTTTTCCCCTGTGGAAACAGGAATTCCAAAGTTCAACATCTTGCAGAGGTGGGAGAAAAAAGTCTGGAACTACAAGAAACTCTTTGACTCTAGAAGCATAAAAATTGAGTCATGGTTTATACATTTTGGCATGGTACATTTTGACACTGAGAAGGACAATTTTTGCTTCTCTTTAACAGAAAAGAAAATGTTCACTAAGAGCCATGCACCTAAAGTGGAAGGCTACCCACGCACCATGGTCTGTGTTTTATGAAAAACTCTCAGCAGAACAAAAGTGGCCAGAATCCTGGCCAGTGCCCTGCCAAATGGCTGCCATGATAAAGATAATGAAAGTGTATGGTGGCTAGAGGACAGGAGGTACCATGCGCAAGCTCTATCCACTGCATGAAGGCCAGCAGTAGGTCCACATCTTTCCCAGATAATGTGGTAAAGTAGGACGTTCCTCTGTGCAGGGACCTTCAAAATCCCAGAGAAATGTTTGAACTTAGTCTCTTTCTTCTTGTTTCCTGTATTTTCCAGGGTAGTTGTCAAATCATACAGCTTCCCTTTATAGAAGACATACCATGTTCATAGATTGAAGGACTCATGATAGAGATGTCAACTCTCCCCAAGAGAGGCCAGAAACATATCCCTACATGTACTGTCACCTGATTTATGGAAAAGGTGGGAGCTATAGGAGTACTGTTGATATGATTTTTCCTTGATCTGGGTCCTGATAACATCAGAGTCTCAAGTTCGTGAAAACTTAAGAAGTTGTACATGTAGGATATACACAATTTTCTATTTGTATATTATTCTTCAACTATGTTTTCAATCCCTTTGAACCCCAATAAGAGTTCAAATGACATTTTTCAAAGATTAAACTGTTAGTGTTCAAAGCAAAAAAACCCAAAATATTCAAATTTTGCATTAATTCAACAGTGATTTGGCTCTTAGTTGGTCTTTTAAAAAGTCTTAAATAGTTTGCCTCTTTTAAATATCTAGGTACTTGAGCTGCTTATCTGCCCCATTCCTTTTCCTACCCATATACGTTAAGACAAACAAAACACTATTAACAGGTTTTTTCCATCATGCACTTAAATCTTGTGCCCAGGATCCTTTGCCCCAGACACTGTATCAAACTTCTTTGTTCATAGAAAACAACTAGAATGATTACAGTGAAGGAAAAGTATAACCTAGTGAGTGCTAAAAAGTCTTATTTCCAATGTTCCCTCTTTGCCCTCTGAGAAAATTCTTCAGAAAGCACAATGTCTTCAGAGAGCACACTGTTCTTCCTAAAGGCCACTGGTACTGGACCTGTTATATCCTCTGTGGTGAAGTCACTTATCTTTAGCTGAATGCTTTCACAGATAACAAGTAGGTTTTGCGGGGCACCTTGTAAGCGAGTAATGATCATTTATTACTTAGCTCCACTTGGAAATCTGCAACCCAAGACTCACTGTAGTCAATAAATAGTGGAAAAGAAGGGCATTCTGGCATGAAGACTGTTTATATGTTATACTGGATTTGTGCTCATATTCCATTAAACTTTATTGAAGAGACTGGGAAATTTGATTGCTTTCTATTTCTGGAATTCTACTCACCTACAGGCCCATCCCCAAACTGCAAGACGCATGGTTCTACATATCGTGTGCCTCTGCAAAATGAGGGGCACAGACAATGGCAACACGAAGATATATTAAAAAATACATAATGTAACTTGTCTTAATATACTTTTCTGAGTCTAAAAATATGCCAGACCAAAAGAAACATATTTACATAAAAAGCAGACAAGGTCAAATAACAAAGAAAGCCCTTAATTAGTTGTAATCAACTTTAATTTGCATACCGTATATAATTCCTAAATGATTGTTAATAATAACTTTATATAATGGACTTCCAATTTTCATGAAAATGGCACATTTTGATAAGCAGACACAAAACCCTAGTACTAATAAGGTTTAATTTGCATACATTAGACTGATTATCCAAACAAAAGGATTACAGTATTACTTCTCCATACCTTTATGTCCTTATTATGCACATTTATTAACTTCACAAAAGCTAGCTGTTAGTGACAAACAATAGCCATGGTTCAAAGAGAAATCTAAGGAATGAATAAGGTACATTTTAATGCTAAGGAGCAAAGTTTATACATCATAAATGCTGGATTTAACTCTTTGTTGGCTAAAGAGGCTAAAATCCCACGAGGGGTGCTTACTCCTCCGAATAAGCCATGTGTTTGTTACCTGAGAAATAAAGCCCCTAACACACTTCATCACTCCATTTTCATAATGAATTTATCCCAAGCTCAGAAGCCCCAACGCTGCAGTACACTGAGCATTCACGAACAGCCACAGAATGAAGCTTGAAATGTGTAGTTCTAGGGTGCGGTGTTAATAAATATATTTCAACAAGCTTAGTTTTCAGCCGAGTAAATAATAATATAGGTGGCATTAGTATTGATATCAGTTCCTAATGGTATCACTTATACCCTGCAATTAAAGTTTAAGCACTAAATAAAGCATTATTAGGAGATCTGAGTTGGCTTTTCTTACATGTGAACACCAATGAAGCTCACGAGTGTTTGGAGAAGAGCCAAAAAACTTGCAACTTCACCACAAGCTACTTCCGGGGTTTTTCTCCACGCTTTTGCTACTTGGCAAGATACAGAATTAGAGCACCAGGAAATGGTTTCCAAAGAAGGCAGGAGGAACTGGAAGCCCCAGGAACTGAACTGAACACCGCCGAGGTTAACTCCAACCTTATGCACATAATAGCAAAGATAAACGCCATCTGGAAGAAATGCGAGCAGCTCAAAATCCAGTTAGATTCTTGCTAGTGTTGTGCTGAATATTCTGTGCTTAAAATTCAAAAGAAAAAGACATCCTAGCTGAAGGAGAAAAGACTTTAAACCTTCCTGTGTTTCCCCTAAACTGCTGCTCCCTGCTCAAAGCCCCAAAGCACTACCAAGGGCTGGGTTAGGAAGGAGACACGTTTTAACTGACAATCCTGCATTGAACAGGATTCTCCCAAGTTTCACTCTTGCATTTCCAGAAGCTAGAAACTGCTCGATTTAAGGGATGTGTCCAATGCCCACTTGTCAAACGACTGAACACTGTTCAGGAAATGGTGGCGGGAATGACTGAACACTGAACAGGAAGCTCTGGCTCTGGGATGCCCTGCCCTACTCCCCACCTCAGATGCGGCTTCGCCAATGGATGTTCTTCATCTTTATTTGATCAAGTGTTCCAGGAGCTTCCTTCAGTTGCTACAGGTATTTGAGGTGAAACATTCTTAGGTCAAAATCAGACCAAAAGACTAACATAAAATTGCGCTCGTCAAAGTGAACAAAGGAGTTCCAACGCATTTTGTTTTTCCCAGTATGAATTTAGAGCCTTGAAGTCAATTTCAAATTGGACAAGTAGTAGCGAACAGTTCACCATTTGGTGTAACCACCACCATGCAGGAAGGACCCATAACAAAACAACCGAAAAATGCTACTGCTCTGAATACAGCCATCATCATGATCTCAGAGTAGTTAGAAAAACTTTCGAAATACCAGAATGAAACAAGAATTAGTGTTATTTGCTTAATAAACTGACATAAAACAGTGATGGTGCCTCTAACCAATACTATCAATATTTTGCCAATCCCAAAGTCATTACCTGAATGTGCTCAAGATATTCCCACTGACTTCAGCAGGGTCACTCCTACATACAGAACAACAGAGAACTGTAGTCCTGAAAATAAATATTTAGATGGCAACTTTCTTTCCACCAACTCAAAGTCTGAACGCTTTAATCACAGTGTTATGTCCTCAGTGATCTCTAAGTGTGGATTTTCAAATTGAGGAACCCCTGGCCCAGCTGGTTCAGGGCACATTCCTTCTAGCCAGGGGGGCATTCCTTCTAGCTGGGGGAGGGGAGCACGGACCCCTCCTCCCTCCCAGGCCACTGAGAGGGAGGCTGCGCTTCTTCACCCAGACCCATCACAAAATCATAATATAATAACTACAACAATGTGAGACAGGAAGCCAAGCGGGAACCTAACTTCCATTAGCATTTCCTTTGCTCAAACGGAGCGCACAGACTCCCAAAGAAATAAATCCACACTCCAGTTCTCTTTCTACCTTTTCTCTGTGCACTGTGGAAGAGAAATAAAGATCTCTTTGTCCCTTCAGATGGGCGGCTTTTCATGAGCGATGCTGCAGAGCCGAGAGCACTTCAGACTCTGCGGAGAACAAAGGCCAGCTTGCCTGCTTACCTGATTACGGAGGAGTGTCCCTCTTTAGCAGTGTCTTCGCCTAGTGCACCAGCTGCCACCGGGATTCAATCACATTCCAGCAAGACTTCTAACAAAGGTATGAAACCCACCCAAACTTAGAAGATGAAAACTCACAGAGTGAAAACATATGCAGATTCTTGTCCTGTTAATCCCACGTTCCAATCCCCAGATCACTGGGGCCTAAAGGGGCTAGCTAGGGCTGGAGCCAGGCTCCAAATGAATCATTTAAAACATTCAGATTCTGTGCATACCATTGTATCTCATCTACTTGCATGAGGATATAAATGCATTGTACATCAGTTTGCCTGGGGTATGACGCTACTGAACCTACCATCTTGAGCGTGCTAATTCCATTATGTCATATTTTTCTTTCCTCTCAGTCAAGACTCATCCAGTTCTCTTCACCCAGCACAATACTGTCCAAGAGTTAAAAACTGAACTACCTCATTAAGGTTAAAAATGCTAGACGAAGCAAATCCTTCAGTTGAATTTCTAAATGCCTTTTAGAAATTTTGTGCTTAATATTTTCTGTCCTTTTTCTTAGCTCAGGACTCCAGTTTGTGAAACTGAGGTGTCCTTATAGCATATCCAAGTGAATGAGTTTTTAAGGGGAAAAGAAAGCATTTGGCATACACCGATCTGATGTTACCACACCAGGTGACAAACCAATGATATACCCAGGGACATTTTACACATGCCTGGTGCGATCATGAATCCCACTGCTAGCTTCTGCCTGTTGTCCTGGAGAACTATTAACTGCACCTCTTTTCACAATTCAAAGTGTCCTGGCTTGGATGATAAATTATATAGTTCATTTAAGCTATTTCCCATCAGTAGCATATGTAAGCAAGTATTGAGTAACATAATTCATGGATGTCTATACTGAGGGTCCTTCTCAATATCTAAAGCAGAAGTGCAATTTCACATTGATAAACCATAGTATTGAAACTGAGCAGGACCCTGGGGGATACAAAAGCCTTTCCATGTCCCTCTTCTCTTGTTTGTAGGAAAAAGACTTCAGCCTCCAAGACCTTCCCTGAGTTCCAAAGGACAGCCTCAAACAGTTTCTAATCGGGGACAGGAGAGGATGTGGAGACAAGGGTGGGGCCAGCCAAGAAACAGTGGAGCAGCAAGATGGGGCACCATCCTGGCTCAGCAAGATGGGGCACCATCCTGGCTCCTCCTCGAGGAACACACTCGCCAATATCTGAGTTCTCCAGCAGGAACCAAGGCCCCACCCAGCTGGGTGATGGTAACTTCAGGCTGAGCATGGAGCACCGCCCTATTACCTCATCACCCACCAATGAGAACAAAGTCACAGGCTCTTCAGCCCTCACCCTAAATTTTGCCTTTGAAAACTTCTCCCTGAAAACCATAAGAGTTCAGGTTTTTGAAAACCAGCCTCCTGTTCTTCTTTCTCAGCCCTGCAATCAATCTTTCTCTGCTCCGGACTCTGACACTTCAGTTTGTTTGGCCTCACAAAGGTGCTTCTGCAACACTATACTGATACTTTGGGTTGCCATTGCCTTCTCCGTTTCATATTGACACTAACATTTTAAAATCACTTTCAAGTACTTTGATTTTTTTTCTTCTTCTGGGTCCATGCCCGACCCCTATAGTGTGAGCAGGTAAGACACAGATCATTGATGTGCCTCCTATCCTAGAGGTGCTATTTCTAGAAAACCGTAATAGAAACCTAGATCTGACACTCTAGAACTGAACCTAGAACTGAGATCTGACACTCTCTGATACATCTTTTAGCTTGTTATTCTGTTTCTACTCAAGCTTACTTTGCTAGCAAAAGGAGGACTTGGAAACAAACCCTACAGTTTTTTATGACTTTTTTACAAGAATTGAATTTCTTATTTCTCTGGATCAAATCAAGATCCACAGACTAAAACAAGATGTGTTCATCAGATTAAAACAAGACTTTTTAAGTTATAAAGTCAGTGAGGTTTGGACAGTAGAAGGAAAGGGACTCGGGATGGTGTTTATGAGCCTTTACTCAGGATGGTGAATTCAGACAAGTTGTTAAAGTCTTGAAGCTCTGTCCTTTAGATTAAAGAGAAATGCATTGCCACACAAATGTTTTCCACCATGGGCACTTCCTAAATCATATCTCACTAGTAGTTTCTTTACATCCATCCTACAGGCACCAGGACCTAGGTCGCCACGGAGCACTGAAGATTCCATGTCCTCCTGCCTTGGCTTTCCGGACGTCACGCCCTCCTAGTTCAACCCCTCTGGTCATTGCACATCCTTCTCTACCAGACTCTTGAATTTCTGCGTTCAACAGGATTACTCACAGCTTGGTGGGAGACACTCTTCCCTTCAAATGACAGAGGTGAACCACTTCCAATGCATGTGTTTTATTTGGCCCCGATCAACTTTTTAAATAGAGCCAGCATTTAAAACAAAGACATTTTGTGGTAGAATCCAGATTCCTAGTCTCAAATGAAAATCCCATGTAATTATCATATGGCAATATACAGCTAGAGTAGACAGTCCTAGTCACTGACTCAAAATATGCATCTGCCTTTCATCATCGTGTGTTACCTGTCTGGCTCTCTAGGCACTGGAGTTTGCAATCTTGGTTCCACACGCCTACGACAGCTTCAGGAACCAACTGTCTGCACACTAACAATATTCATTTGGATATTTTCTGATGCCCAGCTCGACATGCCTGAGTGTCCTGAGGCCCAGACCACACATCTGTGTGTCCACTAAGGTCCAGACATACACATCACATGTCCTCTGTGTTTACTCTTAAACATATATGTCCCCTGTGGTCCAGGGCCATGTATCCAGTGGCCTGCCCAACATCGCCACCTGAATGATACAAACAAGGGCATCTCATATGCAGCATCTCCAAAACTGCTCTTTCTCCCAAATCTGACCACCAGTGTGGTTTACCTCAGGAAAAAAATTATTTCAAGGTAGGCCTCTGAGACATATAAGACACCACTGTATCCTTCAAACTCTACATTCAATAATCATGAAGTTCTATTGACTTACTTCCAAAGTATGTTTCTAATGCTTCCATCTTCACTTTAGCCACCTTGGATCATACCACTATCATTTCCATCCTAAACTGTGCAGTCATTTCCTAATGGGTCTTCCCACAGGTATACTCTGCACCCTCCCAATCCATTACCCTGATTAAAATTTCTCAGTGGCTTCCCATTATCTTGCATCCTTAACGAGAACCTCCAAATCCCTTATGGGCTGACCCTCTAAATTCTTTCAGTACCATTTACCCTGAACATTCTCCTCTACAACTTCACTGGCTTTCTCCTTAGTTTTTTGAGATGCAGCATTCTTTCCCACTGCAAGGCCCTCTGACTAACTCTTCTCTCTACCGACACTTACTATCCACCTCTACCCTCTTCACTGTCATGGGGGATGAGCATAACCCTGGGGTAAGTCCCAGCCCCTGGTGTTTCTCATACGCCCTGGGTTTAGTGACGCACACTAAAGGTTAAGCACCATTGATGGAGATAGCGTGGCTGATAGCTCCTGCTAGGTCTCAAGTCTCTCACTTTATCTAGAAAGTCTGCACTGACCCTCACAATACTGTGGTCAGGCCCCCCCTGTGGTTTATGTTCACAGCACAAAGTACTTGTCTCGGACAATACATACAGTGACTAAACTAATTAGTTATCTGTATAGTCACCGTTTCGTGTCTCAGCAACAGATTGCAGTATCTATGAAGCTAAAGACCAATTTTGTCTTATTTACTTTGAGCCACAGTGTATGGAGGAAAAACGGAGAACACACTTTAACAAGGAAACATTCGCCTCTTTTGACAAGCCCTCGAGGCTTTAAAAAAAAATCGACCTGCACATTCTCTGCCTAGACGTTTGGATACCTAAATTTGACACCTTATTTTAGGTTGAGAGCCCAGAACACGCAGCTCAGAGGAGACACTCACCAACAGTGGTGGGCGGCTGCGATTGGGCAGTGTGATATTAACCGCTGCGCGCTGGGGGAGAGGACCCACTGGCCTTAGGCTGGCTTGTGTGCTGTGGAAAAGCAAGGCCCTTATAGCCATTTTACGGCTCTGGGTCCGTGGGGAGCCCAGAGTTCTTCTGGCCTCAGGCCACTTGTGCTTTGTGGAAGTGAGAAACCTCTCGGCTACCACCCTTCTCTGCACGGATTGAAAGGACTGTCGCGGTCACAGACAGGACCATCCACTAGAGTTCTGCTGTTCATTTCCCCCCCAGTCTGCCCGAGTGCATAAGACAAGCGCTAAGAGGGCTAACCAGGCTTCAGCTGGCAAACATGCTGTGGACACATACTGCCTTCTGGCCGCCTTACAGTACTGCCTCAGAGTGGAACCCGGAGCTTTTCCTGCTAACTGCATGCTCGTATGCTGAGGAGGTGGGAACCTTCTCGGCCACCGTCCCTCCCTCTTTCAGGTTCATCCAATTCCTTTGCGGCTACCCACTGATGATTACTGGGGGACAAATGAGAGGGCCTTCTGACCGCCAGCTGGCCTAAAATCCACAGATCCTTCAGGACCCCAGCTTGCGGCAGATGGGAAAACTAAGCACCTTCCCCTCTTAGGCCTCCAGGGTGCTGTGGAAGACAACTGCCTTTTGGTGACTGTTCTTCCGCAGCACCCTGGTGTCCTGGTGGGGCTTCCGGTCTCCAACCGGACTTCACGCGTGGGTTCCTCGGGTCATTTGAGCCCCCAGCCTCTCTGTGTGCAGGGGAACCACGAGCCATTCTAGAATGCTCCTGCCCAGAGCTCTGCACTAGCTTTTAGCCACCACAGCGGCCTCACATGCTTTAGAGCCAGGGCTCTTCATGTCTTTGACACCAAGCGCATTTGGAAGAAGAAGCAGCCCTTTCAGCTACCGTCCTCCTGACACGCTGGTGTCCTGAGGGCCCTTCCTGTCAGAAACCTTGCCACCCACTTGAGTTCCGCAGGTCCTTTGGACTATTTGTGCTGAGCAACACAGAGTAAACTGACATCACTGGACTATGTGCTTTGGAAATACTAGCCGTTTGGGGATTCCCTGGTGGCTCAGACAGTAAAGAGTCTGTCTTCAATGCACGGGACACCCGAGTTTGATCCCTGGGTTGGGATGGTCCCCTGGAGAAGTGAAGTGAAGTCGCTTAGTGGTGTCCAACTCTTTGCAGCCCCGTGGACCATAGCCTACCAGGCTTCTGCATCCATGGGATTTTCCAAGCAAGAGTACTGGAGTGGGTTGCCATTTCCTTCTCCAGAGGATCTTCCCAACCCAAGGATCGAACTCAGGTCTCCCACATTTTAGGCAGACACTTTACCATCTGAGCCACTAGGGAAGGAAATGGCAACTCACTCCAGTATTCTTGCTTGGAAAATCCCATGGATGGAGAAGCCTGGCAGGCTACATACCATGGGGTCACAAAGAGTCGGATACGACAGAACGACTTCACTTTCACTTTTACTTTCAACCTATAATACTAGAACTCTCTAGTTTTAGCCAGGCACATAGCTGTACAGAATAAATATTATAGTTCCAATCCTCCCTTGCAGCTAAGTGTGATGATATGTCTTAAGTTCTGAGCATTGAAATATAAGAAGAAGCAATGTATACAACTCCTAAACCAAGCCCCAAAATGGTTCCCTTCCCCTTCTCAGTGGCTGCTAGAGCTCCAGCCATCACATCTGTCTGGGAAGCAAGTCTGAGGAACAGAGAAAAAGGTGTGCCCTCTTTCTTTCCAGGTGACTTCCTAGAAACACCACTCAACATGTCCTCATCCAGAATTTAGTCAAACTGGCTGCTCTTCCCTGAAAGAGAGGCCAAGAAACGTGGTCTTTGAGCTGCACTACAATATGTAAAGGTAAAAATCAGTGTTTGGTTACTAAAGGACAAATGGAGTGCTTTCCCTGCCTAGTAAACTGCCCTAAAACTTAGTATCTTAAAATAACAACCACCAAAAAATAAGTAAAAGTAACAATAACCATTTTGTTCTCTCTCATGAATCTGTGGGTGGAATGGGCTCAGCTAGACAGTTCTGCTGCTGGTTGCACACAATGACAGTCAACTAAGATTGCTGGGACTCCTCACTCTCAGCATGGTCTCATGGCCTCTCCTCTCCATGTGATCTCTCTCTAATGGTGTGGCCTAAAACACCAGAAGAATGGATATCTGGAGACAACTAGCAGCCTTTGTCTCATGTCCCTTCAAGACAAGACAAATCATCTAACAAACTAAGAGAAGACCACTGTTATATAAAACTCATGAAAAGAAACACTGGTCATTATACTTAGAAGCTAAAGGAAATCAGAGTAAGATCAATAAGGGACTTCCCTGGTACTCCAGGTACTAAGACTTTGTGCTCCTACTGCAGGGGTTCTGGGTTCCATCCCTGGTTGAAAAACCAAGATTCCACAAGCCACACTGTGAAAGCAAACAAAACAAAAAAGTAAGACCAATGATAATCTTACAATGAGCCTCAAGCCAGCTCGTCATAAAGTCCTAGTAAGCATTTAAAACACTAAATGTTGGTAAAATAATCTGTGCCTAACATTAACAAGCAATCCAAAACAAGACAGTTCGTAGGAGAGGAAATACAACTGGCCGGTGGTCACGTGAAAAAAGACTTGGCCTCACTAATAATGAAAGAAATGTGCATAAAACCAATAATAAGCTATAGATTTTGTTCATCAAACTAATTATATTTTAAAAGATTAAAAATACCCAGTGTTATCAATGCTATTTGAGGGAGTATGAAGAGGAATGATCTTTTTAAAGAGCATTTTTTTCCCATATCTATAAAGTTCAATTTGTATGTATCTTTTAAGGGAGCAATTCCAATCTCAAGTCAGTAGTTCATAAAAATAACTTTGAGTACTCAAGAATATATGTTAAATAATCTGCACTTCAGGATCTGTATAGCACACAAAATCGGCTAGCATCTGCATCTCTAGACTGTAGCATCTACGTCTGCATCCACATTGCAGCGATCTAGCATCTGCAGCGTATCACTATGCTGCAGGTTCTTCTTCCATTCCTGCTTTTTGTGCAAGGAAACCGAGTCTTGAGAGGTTAACTAGGTTGGCCAAGGTCACACAGCCAGAAAGCAGAAGGAATGAGATCCAAGCCAGGTCTCCCTGATTCCAGAGCCTAAGTTCTTCCTCACTGTACATTCTGTTCCCCAGATGTCCTCAGAAACCTCCCCATGCTTGGTAGATGCACATTGCCTCAGGATGACCTTTCTTCTCATTTATCCTTGACACTTACTGGTAGTTCAAATTACTCAGAAGGGCTAGAGATAGAACTGCTGGGGCTAGGGAGGAATATTACCAGCCTGCAGTTGGAACTGCTGCTGCTGCTAAGTCACTTCAGTCGTGTCCGACTCTGTGCGACCCCCAAGGCTCTCTCGTCCCTGAGATTCTCCAGGCAAGAACACTGGAGTGGGTTGCCATTTCCTTCTCCAATGCATGAAAGTGAAAAGTGAAAGTGAAGTCGCTCAGTTGTGTCCGACTTGTATCGACCCCATGGACTGCAGCCTACCAGCCTCATCTGTCCATGGGATTTTCCAGGCAAGAGTACCAGAGTGGGGTGCCATTGCCTGCTCCGCAGTTGGAACTAGATTCAAGTATATAGATATTTAAGTAAAAAAGTTTTGAGGGAGGGAAAAAAGCTGTAATACATAATGCTGGCGAGGCTGCAGTAAAATTGATACATTTGTATACTGCTAATGGTGGAGTAAATTGGTTTAACTAGTTAGAGAAAATTTTGGCAATGTTTTGAAACAGACATTAAAATGTTCACACTGTTTGATCAGTGATCCCATTCACAGGAAATTAGTTAAAGGAAATAATGCAAGAAGATAGTTAGGTGCTCAGAAGGTTTCATTATAATATTATTTGTATTAATAAAAGCAAAAACAATTAAAATAACAAATGTCCAATATGAGGGAAGGATGAAACAATGATTAAGGCTTTGTATTTGACAAGAACCACAGCTGTTCACCTTTTTTCTCTGAGTCTTTTGGCTCTTCAAGCCCTGATCCTCACACAGCCCCGGGTGCTTGTGTGAAATAAAACAGCAACAATCAGCAAGGCACGCTGAGCTCTGCACAACCAGAATGGAATCAGCCCAATGTTTTTCTTCACATCGAACAAACTGAGAACGCGCTCCACCTGCCCTCTTTTAGCTCTGCATAAGTCTCCACTCTTTAGCACATTTGCTGTTTATGGTGGCAACTCCCTCACAGTTTTCTCATCATTTCCAAAATGTTTTCTTCACTGAAGTTGTGCGTAAGCTTATGGTATTCAGGACGCCCGCCAGGACTCTGAGAGGTGCCGAGGCCTCGCTGTCTCCCCCACGAGTGGGGCAGAGGCCAAATCACAACTTTGCTAACTGCAAAGCCTCGCCGAGCAATGACCTATAATTATAACAAATACATCAAATAGTGATTATTTTTATTGATGTCAAGCTGCATTTTTACAATGTGTTGTGTTCCGAGAGAGCCAGCATTCTTTCCTGGCCAATGCCCAGCTCCGCAAGCTGCTTACAAACTACAGGCACAGAGTCTAATTGGTTCTCAAAGTTTTGTCCAAAGGGCCCACTCAAAGCTGTTTGGAAACACTGAATGCTGGCGAGGGGTGGGAGGATGGGGGTGGTGGATTGCCAGTTGACACTGGTGTGAGGTGGAACGCTCATCATCATGATTGAGCAATTACGGGATGGGAACCATACACCAAATGCTTTAGAGAGTTCAAATGTTCCCTGCCTGATGGCCCCGTGTTCCATGTAATTATTTTCTTTGTGTGTTTATTGCAATTTTTAAATTGTCCTTCATTATAAATTGTGTTTACAATAGTGACCTCCTTTTCTTATGTGTTCTAATACTGCCAGGGAGTGATGATCTAGGTGTCTGAATCTGATGTACATCTTTTCCTTGAATAGTCTCTTTTTTTGGTCTCATTTCTATCTTTAATATTTTTCAAAGCTACCTGCTTTTCTACAAAAACTCTTTTTATAGAAGGTAGTGAAGAGTAGAGGACAGATGTGATTCACAAGTCCCCAGGTATCATCTCCTGCTTACCCCCCCACAAGCTATTTAACTGTGGACAGGTCAGTTCACTCCTCTCTGACCCTCAAGTTACTCATCTGTAAAATGGGCAGGATTCACAGAGGTAAAGGCTGCTGAATGGAGTCTGACTGCTCAGACTCACATCCTGGCTCCAGCTCTGTGACCTTGGACAGACTCCTCCCTCCAGTGCCTGGGGCAACCAACCATCCTACTTTGCCCAGGAATGAAGAATCTGCAGGCCTTTCAGTGGGAAAGCAAGGACCAGCTGGTCACTCTCTCTGTACCTCAATTTCCTCGTCTGTAACAGAGAGAGATTATAGCAGAAACAGCCTCCAGGGGCTGTCGTTAGGATTAATCAATCCTAACGTGTGAAAAGTTCTTAGGACACTGTCTGGCACATAGTGAGCACTCACTACGTGTCGGCTGTTCTTCTCAGGACCTTCTTCTCTCCTCCATGTGCTACTTCACCATCTCCCTTTCTCCTCTCTTCTATTTAATAGCTAAAGTCTTAAATATGAGCTTTCAGTATTAAACCCGATGTGCTGTGAAAACCTTTGTTTCACTTACACTACAGACAATACCAATGATGCCTTCAAAATGTTGTTAAGCAGTTTAACATAACTCTCATTGGAATGTCACAATTTTCAAAGTTATAGTTCAATCTCCCTTTAGTGAATGCAATAAAAAGGTTACTCTGGTGTTGTTTCCTTTATATAAATAACATCAAAATGCTTCAACCCCAAAAGCTGAGAAGAGAGGAGGAAGGTGAGGAGAACCAGGCAAAGGTTGGTCCATGATGAAGATGGGTGGAATTTCCTGGGCCAGTTTCCCCTCCTGTCTCTGACAAAACATTTCCAGGTGAGATCTTTCTGCGTTCTTTGCAGGGTAGGCCAACTCTGAAGATGGGATGCTTTGAAAGGTGCTGAAAGTTGTGGGAAAGGTGCCTGTAGACAAACAAATGCTGATGAATCCTCCAAAATCAAGGCCCATCTGGGGAGGAAAACAACGACTCAACACATACCCAAAACAAGCGACACCTCACAGAGACATGAGCATCTTTGAACAACTTTCTCCTCTCACTTTTTTCTCTCCACTGTGTGTCACCTCATACCTAAGTGGGCCATATTTCTGGAGGGGATAGAGGGAACTGGGTGAAAGAAAGGTCTGGCTTTCTCTTTAAGGATCAGCCCCTTTTGCAGTTGGCAAAGAGTAAAAAGCCCTTTCTGGATATTTTTGCTTAGTGTTTGCTTACAACTCTCAGTGTGGGGTACACACCACCCTACTCCTAAAGCCAGGCCTGTAACAGAAAGCAAGTAAGGAGGGAGCTGGCCTGGGATTAATTCTCTAGTGTGGAAATTGTCAACAACCGCATTTTCTATGTGTACTATTTAAAAGATAGTGTTGGTGGTCTCTTCGTTTCTCAGAAAAGGGAAATGTTACACCTGTTAGATTATAGACTTGGAGCTATTTATTAGGGAGACTATACAGTGACAGATAATGCCAACTCTCCATTATCCATGAAAAGAAATAAGTAAAAATCTTTCCTAGGTCTAAATTTTACTTGAACTGTGAGTTTCAATCTCTTCTCTCCAACCTTTCTGAGATTCTCTGAGCAAAATCCTTTGGTTTTAATTTCCTGTTAGTTCCTTGCAAACCATAGGCTGGGAGAGTAATAAACACTGACTTGGCCCCAAGGGTAGTTAAGTGAGGACTGAGGAAAGAGAATGAGGCCTCGATCCAAAAGGGGCCCGCCCCCAGGAGAATAAAGCAGCCAAATGCCATCTGCCCCATAAAATACCTTCTCCACTCCCACAGCAGTTCCCAGGTTCAGGAAAGGTGTCCTAAGCTGCTCCCGGGTGCCAGGAACTGTGCTAAGGGCCACCAAGTGTGAACACGGGAAGGCATGTGAAATTCAGAGGCACGCGACACAACATGTCAGGCGGGTGTGAGAAACCCACGATTTCCCACGCAAAGAAACCTCTCTGGGATCGTCTCATGGAATCCCCAAAGGAAAACCGCCTCGGCTGACTTTCGGGGCACTTGCGTCTGAGCGGATGCGCAAGCTCTCCTCCCGCCAGCTTTTCTGCCTCGACTCTCCACTCGCGGCGGCGGTCCTTCCCCGGGGCGGGTGGGTGACTCTGCTCCCGCCGCGCCGGCCACCTCCCGCCGCGCCCTCTGGCGGGCGCCGGGCCCGGCCACTCCTCCCGGAGTTTCGGCGCTCTGGGGGTCACCGGGGGCGCGGCTTTGGCTCTGCACCCCCGGGCCCCGGATCCCGGGAGGAGAGGCCGCGACGTGGGGCGTCCAGGTGGCCCCCGCAGGGCCCCCAGCATCTCCTCCAGCCCCGGGTGGGGGCGCCTCGTTCCCGACGGGGAAACCGAGGCCGCCGAAGCCTGGCGGTGCCCTGCGGACGACCCTGCCGCCGCGCGGGGTAGGCCCGGGGGCCAGGCTGGTGCCCGCGGCCCTGCCTCTGCCTCCCCAAGAGGCCCCTGGACCCTGAGGGTCCCCGTTCTCCTCCATCGTCGCCCTCCTCTCAGCTCGGGAGCCTCCCCCTTTCCCCAAAGACGCTGAGTGTCCTCGAAACGATCCCGGGTGGGCTGGAAACTCGGGGGGCAGAAGGGGGGGCAGAAGGGGAGAGGACGGGACCGCCCCAGATTTGGAGGAGACGCCTGTCACCGCATGGAATGTAAGCCCTTCTGCGCAGTTATTTTTATTCTGGGGGCCTTTCTTCCTCGTCCTCGTCCTCCTCCTCTATTTTCTCCCTTTCTGTTCAGCTATTTGTGTTTTCTGATCGGGTAAGTGATCTGCGGCAGGAAATGAGATATCTTTATTCCAGAGTATCTATTCCAGAACCACTGGCTCTGTCTTAGTTGTGGGCTTTTTTTTCTTCCTCGCAGGTTATTTTGTGATGAAGAGAACAGAGCGCTGTTCAGCCTCGGCATCTTCCCTCCTCCCTTCAACACAATACAAGTCTTCATTAAACAAGGGACACCCACGCCTCCCTTCCCACAAGACCCCTTCCATCTGCTCCCCCTAACTCTGAAATACCAGCCTTTTATGGGCAGGGAAAGCCTCGTGTTGAACTTCCCAATTACGGAGACACATTGCAAAATAAGAGGCTGTAAAGCCATCACTCCAACTTTTGGACTCTTCCTTTCTAGGCCTTACCTAGTATGTGTTTTGGTGGCCTTAGTATGACTTGAAAATCCTGCAGGACTGAGGACTTGAGACTGCAGACACTCAGGTCTTGAAAAGCACGACTTGTGTTTTTCATTGCAAAAGAAATAACAAGTCGATATGAATTGGGCATTTTTCATCTTTGTAAAGGCTTCATCAATAATTTTCTAACCAGAGGTTCTAAGAGCTTCAAGAAAAGTCACTTTCTCCAGGTAGAACAGTCAAAGAGAGTTGGACAAGAACCCTGCTCCCTCTCCTCTCCATTTCTAGTCACACCAAGAAGGGTAGGGGATTTGTGAGTAGTGGAGAGCGCTGGGATCTGGGCTTCGACGACTTTCTGATGCAAAGATTCCGATTCCTTGGGGAGATGCAGGGCGGTAGCCCGATTAGGGGAATCACAAAGTCAGTCATCAAGTGCGAGGTTGGGGGATACTGTCAGGAATCACAGAAGTAGAAGGTGGGGGATCATCAAGTCAAAAAAGGGAGAACCTTAGAATTCGAAGGTGGGGTATTCTAGAGTCACGAAGTAGGGGGCTGATTCCACAGAGCCAGAAGTGTAGGAGTGCCACAGAGACCTATTTCAAAGAAAAGAAATATGAGTACCCATCTTCAGATGACCCCTCAGTAAGGACTGAGGAGTGACGGTGAGGTCGCAGGCGGCCAGGCCTCCATGAACACCCCACGGACAGCGAATTCAACTTTCCGGCTGGTGTTGCAGCCTCTGCACGCTTGCCTTTGCGCCACCTCCAATTATTCCACTTCTCGGGCCAGTGTTTCCTGAGGTTCGCCAGCAAGAATCCACCCAGCAATTATCTCCCTTCTCGCGCTCATGGGGGGACATTAACCACAAACGCGCTGGAAAAGAAAGGTACAGATGGGTCTTTTATTGCACACTTGGAAATGTTTCCAAGGCTTTTGTTTTCTTCCCCCATTCATTCCTGCGGGATCGCGGGGATCTGCCAACTTCAATCCGCAGAGGCTGCGGCGGGAGGGCCCGGCCCGCCCCGAACCCCCGCTAGGGGGCGCCCTCTGGCCGTGGCGCCGAGCCGAGCGCGCGAGCCGGGCTCGGCTGCTAGAACGCCGACAGCCGGGGTCCGCGGGGCCTCGGGACTGACGCCGGCGTCGGGTCCCTCGTTACTCCGCACTCGAGCTCCTACCCATGCTCCCTCCACGTCCGGGGGCGCCTGGAGTAGCAGCTACAGAGTAACGGCTGCACGGGGGACGCCTCGACCCTGGACGCACCCAGGGTCCCGCCGTCCGGCGACGGAGAGGAAACCAGGCGGTGGTGATCACAGGGCGCCGAGGTTTCCCTCTCCGCTCTGGAAACGTGGGGGGTGGGTGAGGCAGGAGATGGGGGGCTCCGACCGAGGGGCTCGGGGTGACAGCCCACCCACTTGCTTCTCGCCCGCGGGAGGGGACCGCTTCCCTCCCCCCGCCCCCGCAGCCCCCCGAGGGCAGACGTGAGGCTGTGACCGTCCCGCCTGGCTTTGTGCTGGGAGCCAGGCTTGAAAATGCCTCGGTGGGCCGCCTGGACGGATGATTGGAGGCGATGGGGCGGCGGGGGGAGCTGTTTTCTCTCTAGTTTTTGCTCCCCTGGCCCCTTTCCCCTGGTTGCCGGCGGGTAACCGAAAGTGGCGAAGTTTGACAATCAGGGGAGTTGTCTTAACACAGTAGTCACACCCACGCGTCCGTACCTTGAGGGCTCGGCCGCGGTCCTCGCGACCCTTTCCCAAGCGCCGCTTCCCAACAAACCTCTCCCAGCCGAGCCCTGACGGTGGACCCACCCCACCCCCCCCCGTCCCGGCTCAGGCGGACGACACGGCAAAGACGGAAGGAACAGCGAACGCCAAGGAGCCTTCCTTGCAAATCTACGTTCTCAGTCCCTTTGGACCTTTCCACGGGCTGCTTCTTTGGTAAACGCATTAACATACACCGTCCACAGACAGATCCCAGCAGCCGTGGGGAGAACTGAGGCAGGGGTAGGGAGTGCAGGGCAAGCAGCGGGCAGAGAAGGCGAGGGGCAAGCAGATTATGATACATTTCCTCCTATTAACAGACTTCCAGGAGGAGAGACCTCGATTTGTGCATGAAATGCATAGCCTGAAGTGAATAAGACTGTGAAAGCAGTATTTGAGGAGGTAAACCTGGACTGGTTGGAGTTAAGGGGGGTGGGTGGGGGGGAGGCAAATATTTCTGTTTGTGCCCTCCGGCTCTTCCCAGCACCGGCTGTCAATCCCGACGCTTGTTATCCTCACAAGGCTTCAGTTTGTTTGCCTGATCTCAGCAAGGTTTTCTCCCACAAGTAGAACTATAATTGCTCTAATTCTACTGTAGCATTTGGCTCATTGCAGTATTGTTGTTTTCTCTCCCTCTTTCTCTCCTCCTAACACTGCAATAACGCGCTCCAGTGTTAAATTAGCAGGTTGCGGAAGACCATAAATGAATGAAAGTTTGTTTTAAAAAAAAAAAGAAATTAAATAAATAAAACAGCAAAATGACTTGGCAAAGGGGATATCACATCACAGAGAATCCTCGCGTGTAATCAGGACTTATTGTCTTCCCTTCCAATGGCTTCCAAATTGGTCACCAGACTCCAATGAAGTTTATTTCTATTGTTTAAATATATGTTTTGAAGCGGTTAAGCATAATTTAAGGAGACCTGAGCCGGCCGGTGTGGCTGGAAGCCCATCACAGCTTTATTTATCTATGTGTCTATTGCACAATAAATTAAAACATCTCAAATGAAAAGTGTGCAAGGTTAACTCTCCTCCAAACATTTTTCCCCCCTGGATAATAACATCTGACTGCCACCCCCTTATCCCGCATTTCTTGCAAATATAATTTTGAAACTACAACGTAGAATTAGCTCTCACCACAGAAAAGAAAGGGGTTTCTTCCATTCGCCTCTTCTAGGTAATTATTATTTCCAATCCTGGGGACAAGCCTCGTTCTTTTCACCATAAACAACAGTTTTGAACACCTCTGACCCTCACTTCCGGCCATAATTGTCATTTTTATCTTAGTGATTGATTTTAAAAGCAGATGAACTGCAAACCATTGTTTTCCAGGCAGCCCAGGAAAAGAAAACCAACAGTTACAGACCTCAAAGATTAGAGGAACCAGGAGTGGTGAGTAACAAAGTACGAAGGTGAATAATATTATTACTAAAATGAAATTCCTTTTGATTAGTGGGTAAAAGAAAGTGGAGAAAGTGAGGTGAAAAGAAAGCAAAGTGGCATCTTGCCGACAGTGCAAACATGAAATTGGCTAAACTAAAAGTTTGTTTATACATAGTCCTATAGCCCAATCCCGAAAAGTCTACCTACTCAACAAATTAATTAAATTCTTCTTAGATATTAGAGGCATCATTCTGTTTTCTAAACTAACATGTAGGATAACACACACATAGCTTAAACCCATCTTCTGATTAGACACTGTGGAGATACCAGCTGATTGTCTCCCCGTGGGTATGTTAGAAAAGTTATCTTTTTCTAAAAAAAAAATAATATTTTAGGAATAGCAAGAGCCAACTGCAGATTTTGAACTTGGGTGCTGAATTGTGACAAAGATCATTTCAGGGCCGCTGGGTGTAAAGGGAGCAGAGTCAGGCCCTTCTCCCCGAAGTGAATGGATGTGCTTTCCCAATAGTGTCCTCACTTGGGAAGATTGATTAGAAAATACCAAAAATACACAAAATAAAATAACAATGCTAGTGTTTGCACCAGGTTTCCCAAAGAAAGACGCTACATGCCATTAATAGAATTAGATTTAATTCCAGGGGTCATTAAGTCAGAATCAGAAATTCTATGTTAACCTCCCCTTTTGCAGTGGATGATTAAAATTAGAATACACCCCAGCAGAAAGTCCGACTCTTTAAAAAAAAAAAGAAAAGAACAGCTGCAGAAGGGGGAGGAGGGGGACGGAAGCTAAGAAATCTTCCACCGAGTTGAAACCCCGTTATGCTCTCAGAAATGAGTTGTGCGTTTGTGTCTCTCTTTAACACCGTCTTCTTGTGGACTCATTTTCAACCCACTCCTTGCGTGTGACGGAGTGTGACTCTGAAGTCACGGAGCCACCCGCAGCCGGGTCTTGTAGATTTCCGACGCGGGGCCCGCTGGGGAGGGAAAAGCGCCCCTGTCTCTCCCAGTGACCAGCCGCAAAGACGCCCGCGAGGCTCCCGCGGCTGGAGGCTCGCTCCGAGGAGACCTACGCGTCTTTCCGCCTCTCGGCTCCGTCGAGACTCGCACCCTGGGAGTGGGCGCTCAGAGCCGGACAGGGAATGGGGAGGGAATCAGCGCGCAGAATGTTACTTTAAAGCTAAACGGGGCTGTATAACAGAGAACTGGGGGTGAGACTAGAAAAGGAAAAAGGCAGGCAAACACAGCAGATACCAGGGGCCTTGGAACAACAGAGAGGGCTTAAAAGAAAATCAATGTCAGAGAGAGCTCGGGTTCTCTTTCGCCCCCAACTCCCATCATTCCAAGTATAGGAAAAACTGGTGAGACGCAAACTAAAAGCCAGAGAGAGCGGAGACAGATGGACAGACTGACAGACACACACACACCGAGAGACACAGATCCTCTTCGTCTAGCTCTTAATAGTACTAGTAATAGCACATTAGTATTAACATTATTGATGTGCCTGTTCCCAACCCTTCATCCCCTCCAGTTGTGTCTTGAATGCTCCTGCCAAGCCAGCCTGATCTGTCTGCCACCCACCCACCAGCATCCAAGAGTTATGCAGATGTTTATGGCTGAAAAAAATCCCAGTTATGCATCCTTGTATTTTTAAATACTGACTGTAAGTGATTCAAGTATAATCCTTTGTAAAACGCTTTTCTCTGACACATTGAAGGGGTTGAGAGAGGAAAACCCGGCGTGGATTCCCCCTCCCCGGCTCCTCTCCCACCCACCACCCTCGTCCCCACCCTGCCAGCATCGAGGCCCCCGGCTATCCCTTGGGCCCTGCACCCAGAAAAAGAGGGCACCCGTGCTAGCCCCTCGCCCAGGCTCGGCACAACTTCAGTCAGAGTTGGGTCCCGTTTCTCAGCGCTGGACGCGCTGGAAGCTGTTTGGGGAAGAAGAAAAACAAGTGCTCTCTCTCCCTGAGGTTCGCTCTCTCGCCTTTGCCAGGGGGGGAGTTCAGAACTTCAAGCTTTGAGATTGGGTTGAAGCCGAACCTGGGTCCCTCCCACCCTAGAGGGCTCAGGGCTCCGGTTAGATCCCGCTCCTTGCAAGCGCGATCGGAGAGTGTCCAGCTTCAGGGTGACGGCCTAACAGAGGCGAACTTATGGGGAGAAGAGGGCAGCGTGTCTGGGGAGAAGGGGGAGACTCTCGGGGCCTGTCCCCAGCTGCCCCTTCTCGCAGCCGACACTCGCCCGTCCCTTCCTGTTCTGTAGATGCGCTAGAGAAGGCCGCGCGCCTTTGGCAGACCTTTGTCTTTAAGGGGACTTTTGGCAGAGTTGAAGACGGTGATGAGACCCTACTAAAGAGAGAGCAACCGCCGGACTCAGGGAGAGGACTAACAGTTCAAGGCGTTGGGCCACAACAGAACACTGAACGCCCCAACGACAGACGTTTACCGGCGGCCGTCACCCCGGCGGCCCGTCTGCCCTAAAGAGGACGGTGGCTGAGGGCCACTGAGGTCAAGGCACTGTCCTGGGAGCGCAACATTGGCTTTGCAAAGGGCCAAATCCGTCCGTACGCGAGCCAAGCCTCAAGGCCTTGCCTCCAAGGGAGTGAAGTCCTCGGGTTGGTGGAAGGGGCGCACGCCGCCCAAATGGCACCCACTGGCCTGACATCCGAATACGCTAGAGCTTCGGGATAGCCCTAAAGGGTTAAAGGAAGAGCGGCAGGAACAGAATGGAGTATTTAGAAAGTTGCTAGTTGAAAACAAAAAATAAAAATAAAATTGGCTCGGGTGCGTGCCTGCTGCCGCCCCTCCTCCACCGCCGGCTTCTCCGGAATCCAGTCCAGGCTTTACCCGGAGCGCAGAGCAGCCCGGAGCAGCCCGGCCTCTGGAGAGAGCCAATCAGAGGGCGCCTCTCAGCACGTGGAGGAGAGAGACACCAGAGCTCCGCGCCCGCGGCTCACTACACTTGTTACTGCTTGTCCTGAGCGCCGAGAGGGCGAACTCCGGCCGCAGGCAGGGCGGGAGCCGGCAGCCAGCGACCGAGAGAGGCAGAGAGGCACAGAGATCGCAATAATATCCATTATAACCAGCCACCTAACCCCACCCCTCAACACACACCCATCCATCCCACCCGCCCCGAGAGGCAGCCCGCGGCCCGCTTCTCTGAGCCCAGGGGAAAAAAACCCCAGCCATGAGCAATCAGTACCAGGAGGAGGGCTGCTCCGAGAGGCCCGAGTGCAAAAGTAAATCTCCAACTTTGCTCTCCTCTTACTGCATCGACAGCATCCTGGGCCGGAGGAGCCCGTGCAAAATGCGGCTGTTGGGAGCCGCGCAAAGCTTGCCCGCTCCGCTGGCCAGCCGCACCGACCAGGAAAAGGCCGTGCAAGGTAAGGCTGTGCTTGCCGAGCACCTGAAAAGGGTGCTAGGTACTGGTTTGGATGTGTGATGTTCCGGGGCCAGGGGCCTGCGGCTGTCCAACTGGAGACAGAAGATAAAAGAGGGAACAACTCTGAGGCCTGGTACCTCAAAGAGCGGTAAACCTCTTCCCAGGGGATGTCTCTCCTTCCCTCTCTGCTTCCAGAAAAAGCAGAGACCAAGCTTCGCTTTGAGGGCCCTTAGATTCTCGGTATTGGTTCTTAGGTCGTTTAAATACCCCCTTTGGTGGCCTTGCGGGTGCTCTGAAGAGGGGCGATGGGCCAAGAACAGCAGGAGCCTGGTGGACTCTTGTAAGAACTTGGTGAAGAGAAGAACCTCAAAAGCTGTGAATGGGGACTCCAGGCGGAGTGCGCCTTGGCCTTTCCTCTTGGGAAGATTTCTTTATACGAGGTGTTCTGCTTTTTTCTTCTTTTTAAAATTGTAGATTACTTGTGATCTTTTAAACCCAAGCTTTGCAGAAGACATCTCCCTGGGATTCCCCAAATGTTCCTTCTTGTATCTGAAGTGTATGAAATATGCAGCTTCTGGGTGCTATTTTTTCCTCTGCTCTTTTTTTTTTTTTTTTAGAGTTGAGATGTTTAAAAGCTCTTTTTTCCCCTAAAATTAAAAATTCCAGAACAACTGTCGTTTTGCCCCGAAACTGTTACACCCGAGTTTCGCCTTTTAAAGTCTGTAAACCAGCAGTCCAGCCGCACCGTCACTTGGAAGACAGGAGCGGACAGCGGGGAAAGGAGCGTTTAAAATAAAACTGACTTTTTCCTTTTCTTTTTTTAGCCTGCAGTGGCACCTGTGCCAGGCTCTTCCTCGAGGGGAATGAGCGCTCTGTGCCTATTGCACCCCCTTACGTCCCCACCCAGGGCTTTCCGAACCCATTTTCTCCAGGACGATTTTTCTGGGAGAGGAGCCCCCGCCCCTCCTGTTGGGGGCTGTTGGGGCCAGGTCCTCACTCTGGGCCACTGGGCCGCTCCCTCCTCCCCCGGTGCCCGCCAGGCAGTAGCCCCTCTCGCCAACCCGCAGCCGGGAACGCATGGCAGAGCTGAGGGCAGAGGTCGTGCGCAAAGTTTTCAGAGTGGTGGTGATTTTTAAAAAGTTGAATGTTTGCAGATTCCCTCTTGCCCCGAAATGGGAAGGGAAAAGGTGAAAGAGAGGACAAGAGGAAAGAAAAAGAAAACAATAAAGGAGGGAATGAAGAAGGGGAGAGGAGTGCACAAAAAGAGAAAGGAAGGGAAGGGAGAGGAGAAAGACGCGGAAAGAATGATGAGACGGGGAGAGAGAGAAAGAAAAAGTGATTTTTAAATGAAAGGAAGGGCGAGTAGAGAAAGAAGTAAAGGAAGGAAGAAAAGAAATAAAGGGAAGAGTGAAAGAGGGAAAGGAAAGGACCGATAGAGGAGGAGAAAAGGGAAAAAGAAGGAAACAAGAGCAAGGGAAAGAGATGTAAAAAAAAAAAAGGCAAGAAAACTGGGGAAGGAGGGGAGGGCTCGGAGTCTAGCGGTGCGGAGAGCGCCGCGCGCATCGGGGCCTGGGCGCGGAGGGAGCGGCGGAGGGCTGGCCCGGGCGGCGACTCTGGCCGGGACGGCCCGCCGGCCGGCGCGCTGACCGCTCTCCCTTGCCCGCAGGCTCCCCCAAGGGCAGCAGCGCCCCGTTCGAGGCCGAGCTGCACCTGCCGCCCAAGCTGCGGCGCCTGTACGGCCCGGGCGGGGGCCGCCTCCTCCAGGGCGCCGCGGCGGCGGCGGCGGCAGCGGCGGCGGCGGCGGCGGCGGCTGCCACGGCCACGGCGGGTCCGCGGGGGGAGGCCCCGCCGCCGCCACCACCGCCGACCGCGCGGCCCGGGGAGCGGCCGGATGGCTCAGGGGCCGCCGTGGCGGCCGCCGCCGCCGCCGCCGCGGCCTGGGACACGCTCAAGATCAGCCAGGCGCCGCAGGTGAGCATCAGCCGCAGCAAGTCGTACCGCGAGAACGGGGCGCCCTTCGTGCCGCCACCGCCCGCGCTGGACGAGCTGGGCGGCCCGGGGGGCGCCGGGCACCCGGACGAGCGCCTTGGCGCGGCCGGCGGCCCAGGTGGCGCCCCGGCGGCGAGTAGCGGCGCGGGCGCCGAGGACGAGGAGGAGGAGCTGCTGGAGGACGAAGAGGACGAGGACGAGGAAGAGGAGCTGCTGGAAGACGACGAGGAGGAGCTGCTGGAGGACGACGCCCGCGCGCTGCTCAAGGAACCGCGGCGCTGCGCTGTGCCCGCCACAGGAGCGGTGACCGCCGCCGCTGCCGCCGCCGCCGTGGCCACCGAGGGCGGGGAGCTGTCGCCCAAGGAGGAGCTGCTGCTGCACCCGGAGGACGCTGAGGGCAAGGACGGCGAGGACAGCGTGTGCCTGTCTGCCGGTAGCGACTCAGAGGAGGGGCTGCTGAAGCGCAAACAGCGGCGCTACCGCACCACGTTCACCAGCTACCAGCTGGAGGAACTGGAGCGGGCCTTCCAGAAGACGCACTACCCAGACGTCTTCACCAGGTACGCGCGAGGGGTGATCGTGGCAGCAGTGGCTGGAGGGCGCGAGTGGGTCCCGGAGAGGGAAGGTGGGCGGGCAGGGCCCTGGGGCTGGGGCAGGAACTTAGCTCCTGGACTCACCCCAGGCGCGCCCTCCCAATGGCCAAACCCCTGTTGACCAAAAACACCCTCCCACCCCCTCTACTCTGGGCTTGTAAGTTTAGACTGGGATGGGTTTTGTTTTGTTTTGTTTTTCCCTTCCCGAGGTCTCTCCAGTTTAATTTTTGTAATTACAAGTTTTAGCTAGAGAGAGAAAAAGAAACGGCCTCTCCAAAGGGCGCCCTAACGCGCCACCTTGGAGACGTGCGCACCCGAGCGCTCACGGTTGACCAAGGCCCCTGGCGCTGCAATCCCGGGTCCCCGCCAGACCGGGCGAGGCGCAAGCAGCGCTGCCGGCCCTCGCCGCCAGGGCCAAGCAGGGGCTATTTTTGGCCGCTGTGTGGTGCGCTTGCCCTCCCCGCCTGATGCCCCGGGAGCCTGGTGGGTATCAGTTACGCAGTTCGCAGTGAAGCTGCCCGCGCCTGTAGAGAAGGCCGTTAAAAAGATCCAAGTTCTGTCGTTTGAGGACTCCTGGAATAACCTAAGGAAGTCAGAACTAGGCAGCGTTTGGTCTGCGGAGGCACCGACCAGAATCTCCCCTTTCCATCGCCCTCCACGCACATTAAACGCAGTGTTGGTTTACTGTACGCGGGTTTACAGGGGCAGGCTTGGACCGCTGGGAGCCTGGCAGGGAGCAGACAGAACAGCTGGGGGGAACTTCCCCCTTCTGACTGGTGTCTAAACCTGGGTGTTCCTCCTGGATCCGCTTCATTCCCACTCACCCGAGTTTTGGGGGAAAGATGTACCTGTGAGATAACTGGGCCCCTGAGGGCCGGCTTAGTCATACCTGGGATGCCGGCCCGGCAGGGGGCCTTCCTCTCCCACCCCAAAGCTAAGGTCTGGCACAGCCGAGGAGCCAGGTATGGCCAGCTTTCCCCAGCGGGGAGGGAAAAAGGGATAGGAGTGAGCCCGGACTTGGGCTTGTCAAGCTCGAGCAGCCCCACCTTCGCACGAGCCGTGTACGACTTTTCAATGTGCACTTTAGTAGCCCCGGAAAGCTGCCTGCCCCATTTGAACCCGAGGAGAAATTGCTTAGCGCTCAGGAGGCCTGAGCCAACGCTCCAGGGTAGTTGTTCTAGCAATTAATCGCTAAACTGTCTCCTAACCAGAAACGGAAGAGTAGATCTGACTCGGGGCAAGGCACTAAACTTGATCATCCCCTGAGCTAAACTTGGCCCTCCCCTGTGTCATCCAGTCCCTTCATTATCTTTAAAAAAGAAAATAAATTCTAAAGTAATTGTCTCTATCAAATAGCTAAGTGGCCAACCCACTTTTTGCATTTATCACACACATGTAATTCAAAAGAAGAAAATGATGTGATGTCGCTTGGCACGCAGGTCTGCCCTTTTAGCTTTTCCAAGGGAACCAAAGTACACGAAGAGGGGTGGCTGCTTGTCACCACCCCATGCCCACCTCTTTCCCACCCAGGGGGCTAGTTAGAGCCCCTTGGCTCCTGCTGGGACCCAGGCAGGAGTGTGGTTTGGGGGTTTTAGATCTGCTGATGCTTACTGTAGCAGGAAGCAGCGGGAAGCTCTCCAGTGAACCAGTTTTCTCCCAGTCCTGAAGTTCCAGGTGTGGGCCAGGCCGGGTCCCAGGCTGGGGCAGGCCCCGCTCTTTCATATTAGTGATTGGAGAGCCAATTACTCTCGTCGCGCTCATATTTTCGGTAAACAGGTTGTAAGCCGTTTTACAGCATCTTAATGGTTTCCTATTTGCCTTAATTGTCGCAGTAATAACTGCAATGACGGGGTAGGGTTTCAGTTAAATTGACTTCCCCTGAGATGGGCAGGGTTTGTAGTGGGCACTGGAGTCAGGAGGTGCGCAGAATTTTGTTTAATCGAAAAATTACCCCACTGAACTCTTAACAAGCTTAGCATATCTCCAGAGGGTAATGGGGAGTATGACCTAAGGGGGTGAGGGGGGGGAGGAAGGCGGGGGAGAGAGAGAGAGATGGAAGGAAAGGCAGAGAGCTGGAGAGAGAGGAAGGAGAGGGGAGAGAGCATTTTTTAAAGAAGGCAGAAAGCAACAAGGAGGGCGAGAGAAATGTTTTTAGTTGAGTGGAGAGTTCTCCCATTTACTCTTAGGACAAAAGAGGCCATAAGCACTGTGTGTGCGTGTGTGTGTGTGTGTGTGTGTGTCTTATCTAACTCTGGCTTAAGAGTGAGAGAGAATCTGAGACTTGTACAGTCAAGAAGTCACCACTGTCACTCTTGAATATAATATGATGCAATAGAATAGACAACATCCTGTATCTGGGAGTGTATTGTGTTTTCACGTTTGCAGTCAAATAGAAGACACTCCAGTGTTGAAGGGGTGGTGATGCCCAGGTGTCTGTTAGACCCTAATGGAAGAGGATGCCAGCGAAGGAAGGTGGCTGACAGGCGGCTGCTGGAGCCTGCAGTGACCTCCTGCCCGTGTGTTGCTTTCTTATAGGGAGGAACTGGCCATGAGGCTGGACTTGACTGAGGCCCGGGTCCAGGTGAGCCGCACTGCAGAGAGGGAGGAAAGGAGGGGCAGTGGGCTGGGGAAAGAGTGGAAGAGAGACGGGCTGATGGACTAGGGGGTTCTTGAGAGACTCCCTTCATAAAATGAAGAGAAGCAGAATCAGAAAGATAAACCAAAACACTCCTGCACAAAATTATATTAAAATATGAAGATCTGGAAGATGGAAGGGGAAGGTTTCTAGGTTTGGGAGCCTTATGGGAAGAGTCCAGGATCAGAAGTGGGGTTTCAGGGTCCCTGAGACTGCAGTTCAGAAGCCCCCTGGTCCACAGCCCCTGTAGGAAACAATCTGCGAACTGACTTTTCCTGGTTGAAATAATGGGATGGAGCATGGATTTGGTTGTTAGACAAATCCGCTCAGCTCCAAGCAGGTATTTGGCTGCGATTAAGTCTCCAATCGGGCTTCATAAAAGCCCACTTAGTGCTAGAACAAACAGGGCCATTTGAAGGCAAAATGCTGTTTGATTTCCCCTCCGCCCGCACAAGGAGCTGGCTAATGCTATTTGATTTCCCATTTTTTATAGCAATGAGCCCACATTGATCTAATAGGGAGTGAGTGCAATGCTATTAAAGGTGTTTGCAGCCCCATACCAGAGTGCATTTCCGAACCCAGGCCCCATAACCAAAGAGACGATCAACACTGGGCAGCCCCGATGGCCAACAGAAAACAGATGTCCCTGGGTTAGGAGCTGAGTGAATCACTTTACAGTCAAAATCAAGCGCTGATAAAGCACAATAAATTCCATATGGCTCATTTAATACACAACAGCTTCTTGCATTAGAGGGCTAATGATGAGGCCTGTCCCCTCCTTTCTGTTGACACATTTCTCCATTGTCAAACAGAGATGTGACAGCAACTCTGCATTTTCTGCTCAGGGGACCGAGTCGTGGGAAAGTTAAATAACTTTTAAAAAGAAAGAGAGCGCCCCCTCCCCTTCTCCTCTCTCCCTATTCACTGGAGAAGATGTAATTAAGTGAATATGAATTATTAGAGTCCTTTCGTTTACCTTTGGGGGGCCTCAGAGGTATTAATTCAATAATGAGGAATTGCAGGGGGACATCTTGATAATTGCAGTTGAGCCGAGAGCCGATCTGTCTCTAGAAGGTTTCCATGTTCTTTGAGGGCATTCTGCCTCCACTGTCCCCCCGCCCTTTACTCCTTTCACTGCCATCGAGGAGTGGCGGGTATTCTTGTCTAGACAGATTTGGATACACAAAAGCTGCCCACCCAGCCTGGTCCCATCTAGTCTTATTTTTTCAAGTCTCTGAATTTCCACAATGTAATGTTTCTGCGATTCTCAAACAAATTATTTGAGGGCTGTGAAATATTATGGATGGGCCCCCTTTGGGCAGAATTTTAAGTAATCAACTGACTTGGATTCTCAATTTTTCTTGTGTTAGGTGGCTATATAGAAATCAAACCGAACCTAGATACCAGTGCTAGTAACGACAACCCCAGTGTGTGTATCTGAAAGGCATAGATGTCTTAAAATTTTAAAAAACATATACCTCTGGGATCATTTACATTATATTTTAATATAATTCTGTATAGCCCCAGAGTTCATTCTTAATTTTTAGACTTGTGTGCAGGCATAAACTAAGCCCTAAAAATACTAATGCCTTCAAGGGAGAAGGAGTGTATCTTCTCAGCTGTGGGTGTGATGAGCAGGTCACATAAAAATAATTTCATGCTCCTAAAAGTTATTTTTAGACCATGGTAGCTGCCACATTTCAGGTAAAGGTCTCTACTAAAACTGCTTTCTATTAACAATTAGGAAGATACCTTGTGCTGAAAACCTCCCCCCAACCTACAACTATCTTACTTAAATAACCTACTTAAACCACATCTCCAGAAGAAAGGACCGATTAGCTACGAAGATGTGCCCAGTCTCCAGGTGTCCCACACTCTGGTTTCTGTGTCCAAATATCACTGTAGACCTGATCCATGCAGTCACTGCCTTCCTTGGTACAACCTGGCCCTGCATGGAGCCCCTGCAGATAGCAGGCTGTGTACCCCACACTTCATTACAACTGCCTCCTAAACTGTATGCCTGTTTGCTAATTATCATAGGTATTTCTTCCCTCAGTCCCAGTTCCCCTCAAGCCCCCAAACATAGGGTAGTGCTCATAGGTGTTCAGTAAATATTTCTGCAAAGATTAAACCACCTCCCTGATTCCCTTTTCAACGGAGAGCAAAGATTTTGTCACCTCTTGGGAAAACCTGAAATAGGTGAAAAGAGCTGATTTGCCACAGAAAGCTGCTGTGCATTCTTCTCTTGATGGCTGTCTGTTCCCAAGAGTCATCACTGAATGCCAGCTTCCACAAGCCTTATTTGACTCATTCCTCATCACAGCCTTATGAGTAAAGTTTTATTATTCCCATTTTACAGATTAGAAAACTGAGGTTCCGAGAGGTTTAAGTGACACACAGCAAGCAAATGGCAGCGCAGACATGTAAACCTTGGTTTCCTCACTTCTAAATACAACAAACCATTTCTTAAATTTGGAAAGGAACCAGGCTAGTTAAAATGTCCACTGGAAAGGGTTCACTTGCCCGGTAGTTCCAGATGACTTTATTTAGGCCCTCTTTCTTTGCTCCTTTGGTCCCAGACGTGTCCTTGAACAACCCGAGGCCATGGAGGGGCGAGGAAGGCGAGGGCTGCAGTGGAAAAGTGGAAAGGAGGGAGGGCCCGCGGCACGGGGGCAAGAGGCGGGGACCGCGCGGAGCGCCTACCCGGCCGGAGCGGCACCGACCCCTGCCTCTCTCGGCTTTGCAGGTCTGGTTCCAGAACCGTCGGGCGAAGTGGCGCAAGCGGGAGAAGGCGGGCGCACAGACCCATCCCCCGGGTCTGCCCTTCCCCGGGCCGCTCTCGGCCACCCACCCGCTCAGCCCCTACCTGGACGCCAGCCCCTTCCCTCCGCACCATCCCGCGCTCGACTCGGCCTGGACTGCCGCTGCTGCAGCCGCCGCCGCCGCCTTCCCGAGCCTACCTCCGCCTCCGGGCTCGGCCAGCCTGCCGCCCAGCGGGGCGCCGCTGGGCCTGAGCACTTTCCTCGGAGCCGCAGTGTTCCGGCACCCGGCCTTCATCAGCCCTGCGTTCGGCAGGTAAAACGCGGCTTCGGGGAGGCTGTTTCTCTCATACACGCACAGAGGCTGGGGCCCTGGGAGGAGGCCAGAAATAGGTAGGGACTACACACATCTTTCCTGTTTGGCTTAACTTGAGATTTAGCCAAAGAAAATAATCTCTAATATTGCTTTAAACAGTGCGGATCTTGAAGGGAATGACGGGACTGAACGGCAGAGGAAAGGGTAGTGGCAACAACAGCAACCACAGAAATTGGAAGTGTTCAATGAAAGCTTTAAAGTACCATTTGAAGGCAGTAACAGCCTAGACCAAAGGTGGTGTGTGTGTAAAAGGGTACAGGTGTAGGCTGCAGAGCCGGGATGACTTTTCAACTTTTGCAAAAATCCTTCCTCATTCCCCAAAGCCTGGCAGCCAGAGGAATACAGCCCTGGGGCCAAGGGCCCTCTGGGTCCAAAGAAATCTTTCTTCTTCTCCAAACTCTACCTTCCTTGTCATTCAAGTGATCCGCTGCCAACCATACCCTCATATAGGCAACCCCGGACCCCCAAAGCAGCACAAGACAACGAAATCAAAGAAACGGTTCATCATATATTATAAATCCCTTTCTTTAAATGAACATCGAATGATGAAATTAAAAGTCTGTATAATCACACAGACAAAGAAACAAAGGAGAGATGTATTAAGTTGGAAAGTGCAGTGAAACTAAAACTGAATGCAGCTTCAGTGATCTCTCTTTGGGAGAACAAAGAAATAATAGATTCATCCAACTGCGCAGCCACTTAACAAAAAAATCATCTTGGAGAAAAATTTCAAAAAAGACTCAGTAAAATTACTTTCTTGTAACAACCAATGAAGTAAACAGAAAGTGCACTGAAGTGTAGTGACTCAGTTTACCTGGTGGAACCAGAGCATGTTACGCCCCCTCCAGGCCACACTTATTTCTTTTTGGAAAAAAAATGTTTAAGTCCTCTGTCCCTCGCCCACCACCCTCTCCCTTTCCTCTTCTCACAACAAGTGCCTTGTTAAAGTTGCCAAACCATGGCTGGAGTATCAGCTGCGACATTTGGAGAGGCTGGAAGAAGGGTGCGGTGGAGGTGGGACGAGAGGTGGAGGGTGGGCTTGGGAGAAGCGGGGGGCGCTCCTCGAGCTCAGGCGGGCTCATTTCTAATGGTGGAAACTCTGAGTTGGCCTTCCGGGGGCCGGAGCCAAAGCCCTGGGAGTTAGCGGCACTGGTGGTGGTGGCATTGAGGGTCAGGGGCGGCTCGGCCTCTGCCGCAAGTCTGGCTCGCTG
The DNA here is from genome assembly GCF_001704415.2 of Capra hircus. Lineage (NCBI taxonomy): Eukaryota > Metazoa > Chordata > Mammalia > Artiodactyla > Bovidae > Capra > Capra hircus. Next base: position 45,126,681 of record NW_017189516.1, read on the forward strand.
CAGTGTAGAGGGTGGAAGCGCCGTGCGGGTCAATGCTGGCGCCTTCTGGAGGCGGTTTCGCGGACTCGAGTCCCAGACTTGGGTTTCGCCGTGCGCCGCACGCGGGGGAAGGGGAGGAGGCGCGGGTCCGGGGACTCTTTGGTACTGGTGACTGCACGGGGCGCAGAGAATGCGGTGCTGGCGGGTCATAGTTGCCTGGCGAGCGGAAATCAACAGGCGGGAGCCCCCATCCCCACCTCGCGGGCGTCCGTCGGGCTCTGGCAGCTCTGCCTGGCGCAGGAGGGCGGCCGCGGCGGCGGGAAGGCTAGCAAACAAGACCAGCTTTTCCAGGGTGAAAGGAGCCCCGGGCCGAGAAGGCGTTCTATAGAAGGAGTACGAAGTGCAGCACAGGTCTTTCTCAGTTTTAATCCCACTTTGTCCTTTCTCTTTTTCTTCTCCCTTTCTCTCCTTTCTCTTTGTCTCTCTTCTCTTCTCTCTCGGCAAATAGTATTATAGGCAGTCGGAGCTCTTAGTCTAAAGTACACTCCCTTCTTAAGCGAAAGCCCAGAATCCGCGCCGTGGGGCCGTGGGGTTCGGGGACTCGGGGCTTGCTTCCGCCACGGCTCTGGTCCCTCCAGGAATATCTGGCCCCTCGGTCTTTTTCCCACTCTGTTCGTTTCCTGCCCTGGTAAACCGTTAGAACGTCCCAGCCTCCCGCCCGCGCCTCCAGCTACTCCCCAGCCCCGAGCCAGCCCCGAGCCAGCCCCGGACCTGCGACTCTGCGCCCCAGCGGCGGCGCCCCTCTGGTCCGCCGGGGAGAGGCGGCGGGAAAGGCTGCACGAGGCGCTGCGCGCAGCTCTCGGGGCGTCACCGCGCTGTTTTGCTCTCCCTGCAGGCTCTTTTCCACCATGGCCCCCCTGACCAGCGCGTCGACCGCGGCCGCGCTCCTGAGACAGCCCACGCCGGCCGTGGAGGGCGCAGTGGCGTCGGGCGCGCTGGCCGACCCGGCCACGGCGGCTGCAGACAGACGCGCCTCGAGCATAGCGGCGCTGAGGCTCAAGGCCAAGGAGCACGCCGCGCAGCTGACGCAGCTCAATATCCTGCCGGGCACCAGCACGGGCAAGGAGGTGTGCTAAAGGCTTCCCTCCACCCTCGCGCCCCGGGCGCGACCCGAAAGGTCACCTCACTCAGCACCACTCAAGACCAAATGGAAACAGAGGACCAGCACACTCCCGAGACGGCACTGAGAGAGCGCAGCCGCCTTCGCAGCAGCCTGGACGCGGACAAGGCAGCCCTCGGCGCTACCCGGACGTGGCACCTCCTCGGCTGGCTGTCCACCTGCCCCTGCCCCTGCCAACTTCGCTCGAACTCAAATGTCCACTCTCTCCCGTTCTTTTATTGAAAATATCGGGGAGGTTTTCTCCCTAAGTCACCTGGTATTGAAGTTAACAATTAAAAAACCCCAACCTCTCTGCCTCCTGACACCCCACTTAGCTTTTTTTTTCCAAATAGCATTTTGGCGCTCTAAGTTGATCTTGCCAGCGTGGCCCCAGCCTTCGGCGGCGGGGAAGCGAATGCGAATCTGTAAGATAGCTAACAGTGCACTTAACGGAAAGGGGCGTCTTGTTCTTGTTCTCTTCTTTATCATACATCAACCAAGGTTTTTATATCAAACCAAAGGGAAATACTCTGCTAGAAAATGGACTGTTGAAGTCACCAAACTGTGATTATTGATTCTGTACATACCATTGTTATTAAAAAAAAGAAAAAGAACAGAGCTTTGTATATTTGAAATGTTATAACGCAATTGCACTCAGCGTGGTATGGTAAAAGTTTGTCCTCCTGTAGATTCTTACTGTGTTGTAGATACGGTAGGGTTCCTAGACAAATATTTATGTACTCAAGCCCTTTATTTAACTTATTAACTGTAGAGGCTTCCGAAACCTTCAAGATAAAGGCAATGGTACAGTACTTTTGTGTAATGTGTAATTGTTATCACTTTTCCTTGCTATCTAGTGGAGAAGTGTCACGCTCAAAATAAAACAAAAATATATGTTTAACAAAAGGAAGTGTGAATACTCTCTACAGGAGCTGAGGGGACAGTAGAAGGGCCCCCCCCATAAGACCGCGGGTGGGTTCCTGCGTCCCGACTCCCCCAGAGTTTATCTGCACTCCCGTTTTCCTGGCAGAGGGCCCTAGTTTGAATGTGATCCTCAAAGGACCCGTAGGATTTCCTAAGAAAGGTTAAGATCGCCGCCGCCACGGAGCTTTCCACGTGCATCTCGGCTCTCCTGGGTCGTGTTGCAGTGGGAGCTGAGGTCCCTGGGCCTCGGAGGTGGGGTGGGCTTGAGGGAGGGTGGGTGAGTCTACTGTAGGCGTTGACGGTGAAGACAGAAATTTGAAGCGAGCGGGGAGTCTTAGCTGGGAAGGCGAAGGAAACTGTTCGTGGAAAGTGCCACGTACAAGGAAGTGCGCAGTCCGAGATGACAGGTAATGGCGCGAGAGAGGAGCCCAGGCGGTGGCTTCCGAGGGGGCGGGCTACACGGTACACGCGCGGGGAGGAGGGTCTGTGGCGGGGTAGGGGGAGCAGGGAGGAGTGAGTGTGTTGGGGGGTAGGAGGGTGTGTGGTGGGGGGAAGAGAGGGAGGGAGAGAGTGGGAGACAGAACGCAGAAACAGTGATGGAAAGGCAGCGAGGGGTATCCAAGTGGCAGATCTTAACTCGACAAATGTCATTACATCACTTATCCAGGCATTGGGAAATGTATATACTTGTAAAAAAAAATCCAAACAACTCAGGTTTCGCGAGGAGACCCGAGCAGATTCGCAATCTGCAGCCCCCGGGCGCACCCCTCCCCGCGCCGGCGGCGACGGTAGCTTCTCCCTCCCCCGGGCCGTGCCTGCGCCCCCCAGGTGACCGTTCGGTGTAAGCCCGCCCGCGGGGGCCGGGTCTCGCCAAAGCTCCCAGGGTGATGGGAAAGGGAAGAGAAGCTTAATTAGTTTCAATTTGTAGTAATTAGTGCGCTGGACCTTTGGGGAGAGGGGCAGGCGCGGGGAGGGGGGCGGCCGCGGCGTGACTAGCGTGGCTCTCGGAGCCGGTGCCGCCACCCCGCCAGGCCGCGCGGCCAGTCGGTCGCGGCGGGGGGCGCGGACGCGTCTCCGGGCCGGCCCCGCCGGGTTCCACGCGCGCTCCCGGACCGCGCCCAGGGGAGGGGGCGGGTCCCCTCGCCGCTCCGGGCGCAGGCGTGCGCGGCCGAGGGGCAGGTGCGGGGGCGGGCAGAGGTCAGCGGCGACTCGCGGGTGGGCGAAGGCCCGGCAGCTGCCGCACTCAGCCCCGGGCGTCCTCCGCTCGCCCGCCCGGCCGGCAAGCCGCAACCCCCCCGCCCGCCGGACACCTTGGGGAGCGCGCCCGCGGGGCCCAAGGCTGAGGGGGCGCCCCGGATATCGGCCGTCGGGTCACCCGGAGCTCGCAAGCAGGGCCCGGCCCCGGACACGGGGAGTAGGCGCCAACTACCTCTGCTCAGCCCTTCCCGCCGCACACTCCTTTCCCGGGGGTTGCAGGCTCAGCAGGAACTTTCTAGGACATTCCCCGAGATCTGAGTGTCTCAAACCTTCACCAGACTCCACAGAGTCTCCTGGGGTGAAGGTCGAGTTCCTGGGGTGGACAGGGCTACTCAGGAGTTTGAGGTGGGGTGGGGACTGCAGAGCGCAGGAGGGGACTGAGGGAAAGGGCTTTTTTGGGGTTTTTGGTGGTCAATATCAATTTTCCGTTGATTTTGGCTTTTGTTTAGGTAGGGCTTTCCCCCCCCCCCCCTTCCAGGCTGCCAGTTGGATGGTGTACGAGAAACAGTACCATTCTTCCTGTTAATGAACTCTTTTTTAAGTCATTTTTTCTCATTTGACCCTTCCATGGAGCAGAAGCAAATTGCGTGAAATTACCTCCAAGGATTACATTTATTACTGGCCAATGAGAACCCCTCTCCTTGTTTTACAAACTCTTAATCCTATGTCATTCTGATGCTGCAAACAAGCCCAGTCCTGGGCCTCCTATTCTTTCAACTTTCCCCAGCTGGAGGGACCTCATTCTGCACTTAATATTCCCCATAAATATCACACGCTAAAGACCCCCTGACTTCCAGCAAGTCCACATTAAACATGTGACATGTCACGCATGACAAACTCTGAGTATCTTTTCAAAGCAGCATTAAAAGCAAAGAAACCAATTTTCTTCTCCTTCCAAACCTCCCCAAGTGCTGAATGATGGGGATTGGAAAGAGCCACTGGAGCGTACTTAGGGGGATTTTATGAGATTTTCCAGAATGATTTAATCTTATTGTGAGCATTATTAATGAATGGCAACCCAATTTGGCCCCAATATCTGGGAAAGCAGTCACAATGCTGGGAGCGGCTGACCCCCCTCCCAACCTTAAGCAAACCTGTTTCACCCTGGAGGAGGCCATGCAGAGCCCAGGGGAGTTCAGGAGAGCCCCTGTGATGGGGGCATGGCTGTTCCCTATCACCCCCAAGCCCGAATGCCCCACCACCTGCTTTCCCAGGGCCACCCCCACAGCATCTTGGGGTGAGGGGTGAGGGAGCGCAGTTTGGCCTCTGTGGGAAGGATGAAGGGAAAGGGCAAGTTAACTTGTTACATTTTCAGACAGGCTAGTCGGATCCTGAATGGGCCCCGAAAGGAAAGGCAAGAAGGGAGCAGTAGGCCGAGTAATTTCAGATGTCCCTAAGTACTCTTCAGTCACCAGCTACCCACGAGCCAGACTGTGGACAGTTAGGGAGGACAGCTCAGGTTTGTGTGGGGAAGATAGAAAGCGGATGAATTAGGGAGAATGATCACCAAAGCCAGGGTTTCAGGACTTGAGACTCAGTCTTCAGTTAAAGTCACCAGTATAGGCCTCAGCCACTTTCCCATTTTTTTCCTATTACCACGCCCCCACTGGGGCAAACACTTATTATTGTTGGTTTTGATCTGTAATACCAAGAGACAAGGCACTTGTACCTCTGTTTTTCATACCGTTTTGAGTGCAAATATCTTACTAGAATGGAAAAGTGGCTGATGGTAGAGGGAAGGAAATTATACATGAGTTAGTTTAACTTGCTTTTAGAGGAAAAAATATGTATGTGAGCATGTGTGTATGTGTATACACAAAAGTGAGTGTGTCTGAATGAAGGGGGTCTTAAATGGGGCCTAAAATGGTATTTTGGAACACTGAGTTCCACGGAGCAATTGCTTATGTATTTAAGTGACAGTGGCAGCCTAGCTGGGGGGCGGGGGAGAAGAAAAGCTGTTACCTGACTGGGGTGGGGGGAGGGGGAGAAGCATTTTTCAAAGGAAAAAGTTGTGTTGTCCCTGGACTTTATTAACAGTCCAGTTTGAAGTGTACATTTTTTCTTTAAAGAAAAGGGAGCGATTACCAGTTATACATTAAAAAATGTCATTCAGTCATTTTTATTCATTCTCCGGAAATCTTCGTAAAAGCCTGAATCATACTTCTACAAGCAGCAATTTTGTTAATCCAAGGGGTTATTACTCTGGGCCCTTATTAGGTTCTACACCACTGCCAAGCAATCCTATAACCCTCTCAAAAGAAGTTTACCTCCCTGTTATAAAACCAGTAGTGGTATTTATACTGTGCAATAATTAGTGTATTACTTGAATCCACTAACACGTTCATTTTATCTCTGCACAAAACCTCTAGTCTGCTTATAGAAAGCTTGTGCCTCCTTTGGTGCTGGTAAAGTGGTGAAAGAGTGAATTGAAGGCTGGTTGCACTTTCTCCTTTTGCCTCGCCTTAATTCCCATCTCTTTTTGCTCTCATCCAATTAGCACAGTGTATTAAGCGGTTTATCATCTCATAGTCAGCTATTGAGAGAAACAAGGCGAGCACTTTGCAATAGAACCTGCGCTCCTTTGACACCCTCAGGTACTTACATATTCCACTGTGCTATGAATAATAGAGGAAGAATGGAGCGCTAATTCCCTCATCAAAGAATGCCTTGTCTGCTGCTTTGCTCAACAACACCATTCTGATCAAAAGAAAAGCAATAAAGCTTAGCATAACAAAACGAAACCTACTTATTAGCTTAGTGGTTAAATTAATGCAGAGCCGCTGCTATTCAAAACCAAGGTTTGAAAACAGCCTCCAACAACCTGATAATGCTGCCTTCGGGATGAAGGAATTTTAATCTGAAATTTGAGGCTGGCTCAGATGAGTTCATCTATTAAACTGCTATAAGGAAGCTCCACAGCAAACCGTTCAATTAAGAAATATTTAGGTGAGCAGAGAGAAAGAGAGAGAGAAAGGGAAAGGCAAGGCGGGTTAAAGTCTGGGATGGGAGATGGGAGAACTGAATTGACGGTCAGTGAATTCTGAAGAGGATCTGGGGCTTAGTGTTTTTCATAAAACCCTGACAAGATAGAGAAAGCTGCTTTTGGAGTTTCCATGTCTCTGCATTACCTGCCAAACTAATTTCAATCTGTTCGAAAAGGCATGCTGAGGTGCATCTGTATGTGTTGGAGGTAAGAGGAGGTACAGGCTGGAGAAGGGGCTGGTGGTAGGGGGCAGTGAATTCATCCCCTTTGACCAGCCTCTGCCAAACTCCAGTCTGTGAATTTTGGCTCGCCCCCATGTCTTGGGCAACAGTCTCAAGACGAACTCCATCTGTTTCCTCGACAAATTAAAATCTTAACTGAGCACGCTTTTGTAGGATTTTCAACTTCCGGTCTCCACATCCCCTTTTACACGAAGGAGAGTTGAGAGTTATACCAAGTTATGACCAAAATAAATGTGCTCCCTGTTGTTGGCAGCCCCTAAATTCAACAGGAAACAGAAAAATTCCAGATGGGTTCCTGTAGGGCCCTATTTCCCAACTGGAGTGGATAAAATTTATCCTAGAGGTTTAGTCTGGCCCACAGCATTTAGAATTTTATTTTTTAAAATTAGTTGCCAAAATTTAGGAATTGAGATACTTTATGGCCATATCTGGATTCCTGGCTCTTGAAAACGTGATCCCATGACCACCCAGGGCTCTGTCCCTCCCAGAATTGCTGAGCAGCTCCTGCCTCCTTTCGACAGGACGTGGCCACTCAGGCTCACGAGGCTCTGCTGCTCTCTAGAGGGAACCAGGCCTGTTTCACTTTTATCACCTGAGCTTTACACCTATGCCAGGGAGCCTGTGAAGACATATAGGGAAGTTCCCCCTTTCAAAGTGGGCGGCATCTCGGTACTCGCCGTACCCATGTGTTATCAGACGGTGCAAATCAAGAAGAAACCTTTCTCAGAGTAAAGCGACCATGCCATGTTCCAATCTTCTGACAGAGAGAGATCCACTCAATCCTAAAGTTGCAACTTTCTATAAAATCCTGGAATCTTCAAATGCCTCCCAGAAAATCCTCTTAACTAACCTGGAGTTACTGATCTGAATACGAAAATATCAACCACTGTGTTAGCTTTTTTTGGGAACTGTACTAAGAAATGTCTGACTTTCTATGCACTTTCTACACAAATGGTTCCTGCCCTCACAATGATTACATCTAGATGCAGAGACAAGAAGCAGACCAGTAAGAAGCTGTTTCTGTCTCCTGGCATTTCTTGACAAGCAAGTTTTGTATTTGCCATAATAACCCCAAGTCCCAGAAATCAAGGAAAACATGCTTTCTCTTCAGAAAGCAAAGTGGAGGTGTGGGCACAGGAAGCATACATTAGAGAACCATCTCTATAATCCTACATGGTAAGAGCAAGGAAAAAACACACTAGTCCTTAAGTTTCCCAGAGCAGCCTGGGTGCTGCAACTTCTGACAGGTTGCAGTGCTTGAGGTACCAAGTCATTAATTAATTAACTGACATGGTCATAAACCCCAAGTGTTTCTACTTAGAACCTGAGTATAAGAAGAGAAAGGAGGAGAGGGTGAGGGAAAGAAAAGAGAAGGCAAAGCACAATATAAAGCGGCATCATCTGTACTACATAACCAGTATGCCTTCACTAGGGTCCAGGCTGGGTGACCTTTCTCTTGTGGGGGCTGTTCTTCCAGGGGCCATCAGCCTCGCTCTCCCAAAGGAGATAGCACTGGATCTTGGCTTAGCTCTCTGAATATGCAAGTCAGCAAAGCACATGAGAAGCCATACTTCATCTCTCAAAGGACCCAAAGTATATTGAAATGCCACTCAGAACACTGGGACATACATTATGTCAAGCATCTCTGAGCACAGACCTAATAAGCAGGCTGAGGTTGGGCAGGGGATGGTTTCCAGTCATCCCCTACTCCTGGCTGCCCCCTCCAGTCCACTCTTTGCACCTGATACAGAGTCACTGCAGCAGTTTTCCTTTTAGAAAACTTTATTCTGAATTGAAAAAAAAAAGCACAGTATATATTTCCTTTATGAAAATTCACGTAGATTTTTTTCCACAGGTAGATAATTTTTTAAAAAAATATAGCATAGCTGTATAAGGGGAATTTTTTTTTTTTTTAGTTTTTTAATCTTACCAAGAATGTAAGAAAGGAAGGCTACATTGAAATACATTTCGTTTCTGGCAAAAAGGCACCGTTCTGAAGAAATGAGAAAAATAGCACCAGGGCCGATTAACCATCCCTCCCTCCCCTCATTTTTTTGGGATATAACACAAAGGTCCTTGCCGTGGCCTATACACATTTTAATGAAATGCTATAGAACATCAAATTATTTAAGAAGTACTTTCCCTTTGTATAAACCTTTACCTAGATTTTCTATTTGAGGAAATGGAAAAGGCAGGTGAGTGTAAAACAGCTATCCAGTGTGCATGTGCAGGCTGGGCTTTGGAGAAATTCAGTACACAAGTAAGCTCTGTTTAATCTATTTAATAAGTGCACAGCTTCTAAATCTCCCTCCTTAAAGACTGAGAAGGACAATTGCTCCTGGAGCCAGTGGCCTGGGAAGTACTTGGGTTCAGATTGGGTTTAACTGGCATGTGAAAAGGCAAAATGCCCACCCTGCTGCCAGGCTCTGTGAACCCCTCTTTCTGGGGGCTCCTCTGCTGAAGGTCCTGGGTAAAAGCCACTTGCCTCCTAGCCACTCTCATTTCTCTTCCTTCCCCGCCCCCTCCCCTAGAAATCCAGGGCTGAATGCCAATGTGAAGCAGCCAGTTTTCCTGGTGGTGTTTCAACAGCACAAGGTATATTGTCAGAGGAAGGTATTTCAGCTGTTCCCTGATGTTTAGTAGATTCAATAGCTTTGCAGTTGCCCCTTAATAATCCCCCTCCCAAGTCACAGCCACACAAACATGATTGTAGTTCCACAGGAAAAGCGATGCAGGAGAAGCAGCCAGGGCCATGATGCAGGTGCCAAGGATGTGGGTCTTCTTTCCACCGTCCCTGCAGGTCCACTTCCTGGAACCCCTCAGGACCATACAGCACAATCGGCGAAGAGTCTGCTGAGGTTCACTTCGGAATAGCCACTTTGGGACAAGAACTGCTCTGCTGTGTTCTTGAGTTTTCTATAGTCCTGAAGAACTTTGGGAGTAAGAAACTGCTTCTTCAATTTATCTAAAAAGAAATAAAAATAAAAGGATTACAAGTCTCAGAAGCAGCTTCTTTAAAAAGCATTTAGTATTTCTGAAGCACTAGAGCAGGAGCTGTGAGTTCTGTTTGCAGCTCCAGGTCTCTGATGTCCTCATGGTCCTATGGCTGGTCTAGCCCTGGAGCCAATCCCACGCTGGGGGAGAGGGAACCCCGAGATTCCTCTGTAGAAGATTTTCTTCCTTCCCCCTGCCCACCACTTCTCAGCACCTAGCCAACTCAGCACACCGGGGACAGGGCCACTCTCAGGGATGGGAACTGCAGGTGCACGGCCATGTGCAGCAGGCAAGGTGAACTCCACTCGCAGACACTCGGCTCGTGGTGCTGTTGAGCACAGGCATGCAACTGCATGCAAAGTACAGATGTGGCAGGAACTAGTTTGCCTCAAAAGGAAGGCAGAGCCTCCCAGTGCAAACTCCCTAGATCAGATGGGCCTAGTCGGCTTCTAGTCCTTTCCATCTGCATCCCTCTGCTATACAAAATCTCCTCTGCTCAAAGAAACAAGGGATATGCTGTCTGGAGAGCACCTGTCCATGGCAAGATTGCTTTTTTCTTCTTTGTACACACCGTGTACCTTTGAACTTGAGATGTGCAGCGGCCCTTTCTCTGCTTCCTGCTCCTCCCACCCATTCATCCCTGGCCTTCCCATTCTGCCCAGGGCACTCTCAGCCAGAGAGAAGATCCTTCCTTTCTCCCCCCAGAGTCTGAGACCTCTAAACTTGGTTCTTTGTAAGGAGCAGTGGGCTGGGACACCCAGGTCTGGCCTTTTAGAGACAGGCTGATCCCTGGGGTAGCCAACCCTGCCCACAATGGTTAAGATGACACAGTTTTGCTCAAAACTGCTCGGGAAACCTCTGAGGTGTTTGGAGAAGCCCTTAAAAAAAATCCCCATCTGATGGCTGAGGAGGTTAAGTCACTTGCCCCAGGACACAGAGCTGGAGATCTGGGATGTAAAAATGTAGAGCCAGGTAGCCAGAACCCTGAGCTCACTTGTGGTGAGGCTCACTGTGCACCCCTATCCATGCACCCCTGTTCACTGCTCCCAGATAGACATGGGCAGGCCCCCAGATGCTGGCCTGCGCCAAAGAGCCTGGGCGGGGGGCGAGGCTGCCTGGCGCCCCAGGTTAGGGAAGCATCAGGAAGGAGACATGGAAGGGAGGGCACATCAACCACCAAAAGAAACAACAGAGCAACAGTGAGTCTACAAAACACCCGCACAATGAACTCAGTCTCCAGAGTTTTGTTCCTTAGCTACACATTCACGTTTGTTCTCCACAACCTTTTCTCAATTACATCAATTGCCTTTCAAAAAACAACAACAGAAAGTTTTGTAGAGAGGATTTAAATGCCCAAAGCGGGTGGAAAAAGAGGCAAAAGAGAGAGAGAGAGAGAGGGCGCATCGTTAAGCAAGGAGAGAAAGACACTTTGAAAGTTCTAATTATCGGAGTCTGGGAATACACAACAATGGCCCGAGCAGTGGCGGCCGGCCGGCGCCCCGTGCATGTGAATGACACAAATGCATGTGTGACCGGGGAGAGACATTTACAGAGCTGCGGTGAGACGGAGCAGGGGAGGAAGAGAGAGGGCACAGCTCCTGATGTGTTTACCTCCTCTGCTGATGGGATATTGACTTTTCCCACCAGGTTGGTTAGAAAGGGGACTATTTACGCTGCCACACAGCCGAGTTAGAATGACAACCAGCGTCATTTGGTGCTCTTCTTCGTAAAAGACAACTGTGACCGCCAGCATATCCCATAGCCGGTCAATACGGCAGAGGCACCATTCCACGCCAGTTAGAGATGCAGATAAAGGCTCCTGCTTGCTTCCCCAGTGAGAATCGAATCAATAACATTTGGAAGGTCTTCTAGGAAAAAGAACTGCATGAGCTGCCACAGGCTGCACTGGGGATGGGAGCTGTGGGGAGAACGGGCTCACCCCTTCTTTGTTGTTGTGTTCTCTCTGCATTGGGTACCTGGGCCACCCACGTTAGGCTTCCATCACTCTGTTTCTCTTAATGCTACACTCACCTGCCACTTTAGAACTCAAGGGAAAACAGGGTTAATTGGTGGAAATCAGTTAACGTAGCCAGTAGAAGCAGATTCCTTCTCTCTGCTCTGGTTCTGGGAGTTGGGGAAGAGGCCGTCAGGCAAGCAGCAGAGATGTGCAGCCATCCTGCCCCATCCACAGAGATGCCACAGGCCATAGCTGTTGCTGTCTCAACAATCAGCACAAAAAATCCAAACTTCAGCCAGCCAGGGAAGGAAATACTCTTCCTACACACAAGCACATCAGCAAAATATACTCTAATGGACAGAAGTATCACCAAATCACTCATTGTAATACACCAACAAAGCAAATCTACTTTTCCTGGGAATAACATTTGGGGGAACATGTATCTACAACTTTTTTACCCTTGTCCTCTCTACATGGGGATTCCTTAGGGTTATATACTCATTACCAAAAAATATCCTGCCCCCAAGCCCTGTGAAAACAATGAAAACCGAGTGAGCCTATATATTCATTATTCACACAATGTTTTATCAGATAAGAAAATTAACTGCTAATTTAAAAGTTTCTACTAATTAGAGTCTAAAACCTCAAAATCATGCAAGCTACAGTATTTTCTATATGGGATGAACTAGACCATCACCTGCATGTTGAACTTGTCTGAAATATTTTACTTAAAAGCCAAAGGATCAAATAAGATGTCAGAACTGTTTTTTTTTTTTTTAATGGAGTATTCTCCCATCTAAGGAAACCATCTCTCTTTCAGATATTTTATTTTTGTGTCAGTAAACTAAAAATCTCTTTTCAGCTTTACTCTTTGTTAAAAGCCTTTTTGGACTTAAAGAAACACACTGCACTACGAACCACAAGGCAAAGACATTTTAACATCGCCTACTGGTTATTTTATTTTAATTAAGGCAGGCTTAGGCACACAGGCAGCAGCCGTCTCTGTTCTGAATGTCTGTTTCATTTATTTCCGTGCAAAGGTATCAAACAACAGTCAGTTATAATTGATTCTGTCAGGTGTTA